>NC_033624.1:1033392-1333392 GCF_001540865.1 Ananas comosus | reverse complement strand
TTTTCACCATCGATAGAGCATTCTTTTATAGTCAACTTCAGAACTTCTCTGAAGAATCGAGATTGTAATAGCCTACATCCTTGTCGTTTATAAGCCTTTTCTACTCTTGTTGCATGTCATAAAGGCCCTGTCGGGCTAGGTAGAGCTTATGCAGTAGTGTTGTTTGAATAAAGCTGTTTGAGAAAGCATGCATTACATTTTCATTAAGATCTCAGCAATAGCATCTCACGAGTAGAAGCTGAAGCTTCATATTGAAGTTTCTACTTTAAGAATCTAAAAGCTCTTTCTTGGCGAGAACAAGAGATTTGTTGTTTTTTTTTTCTTGAGCTAAATGTCTAATTTTCGGTAGGTTCTTCTTTGTTTGACACTGCTTCTCCGACCGCGACTTTGCAGAGCTTACAGGAAACTTCACCTGCAATGGTGATCCCTCCCCCAGTACGACCGGCCAGAATCACCAAGTACCTCAAGCCCTACCTTCTCAGGATGCACTTCTCGAACAAGTTTGTGAGCGCCCAGGTCGTCCACACCCCGACAGCCACGGTCGCCTGCTCTGCCAGCTCGCAGGAGAAAATTCTAAGGCCGAGCATGGAGTCCACGCGGGACGTCGCTGCGGCCGCCAAGATCGGGAAGCTATTGGGGGAGCGGTTGCTGCTCAATGGCATCCCCGCGGTCTCCGTCTTCCTCAAGAGGGAGCAGAAGTACCACGGAAAGGTCAAGGCTGTTATTGATTCTTTGAGAGATGCTGGGGTGAAACTACTTTGATGTGCTATGTATTGTTTTTGAATTTTATGATTTTCGTCAAATCTTCGAGAACTCGCACAATGTTCGGATTGAGAGATAGTGTAAGTTCAACCACATTTACCCTGTAGTATCGAATGTGATTTGAATTGAGTGTCTTCTATTTTTGTGGATCTTGTTCGTTAAAACTTATTCGGGGTTTAATTTGTATATTTGAATTACTGCGTGGATCTATTATTCCTGTTTGGGCTTCCTTTCTCTCTGTAGTTTTGTTTGAACCTTCTCATGTTATGCAAAAGCGCGTTATTATTATTATTTTTTAAGACTATTTATAAGTGAAAGAATAAAATCAAGGGCAATCTCGTTATTATCGAACCTTACCCTGGATAATATCGTCCATCCAGGTTCTCCCGCAACCGCGGATCACGTGATTACCGAACAGAGGAGGGCCACGCGGCACCTTCTGTAAGGCACGGCTCAATTCCCCATAACTCCTTATCATGCCAATCTTATCCAGTACACGTGGATCCCACTGCCACGTCACCATCCAGATCCTCATCGGCGGCTCAGATCTCTCCATCAGCGCCCTGATCACTCTCCTTGTTAGGACCAATTCTCCCTCTATAAATATCACCCCACTCCCATTCTCTCGTCCTCTTCTTCTTTCTACTCCCACTACCCAATCCATTAATCATCGTCTAGGGTTTATTAGGGACCTTTTTTTGTGAGTGGATCGAATCCCATGGGGCTTCTCGACAAGCTCTGGGACGACACCGTCGCGGGGCCGCGCCCGGAGACGGGGCTCGGACGCCTCCGGAAGCATAACTCCTTCGGAGTCCGGCCTGACGCCGTTAAAGGTCCGTTATATCCCTTAACCCTAATCTCCTTCCACCTCTAGCTAGGGTTTGGTAGGATTTGCCGATCATCTGAATGGTGTTGGTGGTGGCAGATGAGGCGGCAGCAGCGGCGGAGGGGGCGATGGGGAGATTGCGCCTCGACGAGGCTCCGAAAGTGACGCGGAGCATCATGATCAAGCGGCCCTCGGGATGCCCGTCGCCGGCGGGGACGCCGCCGCCGCTATCGCCCTTCTCCGGTGAGGCCTCCTCGCTCTTCAGTGCGTTTCATGTAATTATTCCCAATTATAGGGCTAATTTGGTAATTTAACTCGCCCTCGTCATTTATGTGGACGAAATTGCCCCCGCTTACCGTGGCGATCGCTATCAAGTGTACAGGTTAATTTCGGTATGGCAAATAATGTCTCTGTTACCGAAACTTCTGGATAGAGTTTGAAAGGACATTTTTACCCTTTTCATGCCAACATAGATCACATCGATTTGTTACTCTGTAGCAGTGTAGCGTAGTACCAGCAAATGAGATGACATCGATTTGGCTGGTGTAATCCTATACTTATACAATACGGACGAGTTATGTACGTATGCCATTGCTGAGGCGGTCTACAGTATACTTCGCTTTGTATGCAAAGTTGTGTGAGGGGAGACACCCACTTAATACGTATGATCCAAATCTCATTCTCGCAATTAAGATTTGCATCAAAATATCTTAAGCTGTATATGAACATCTAATAAGTTATGCACAAAAAAAAAGAAGAAGATGCTTTTTCCTTTACCAAAACTAGAATTACAGTATTTTATTAGATATAATTTACTTATATTATTATATGATTCCTTTCTGTTGCCACCTAGAAAGCTGCACACGAATTGGCGGTTGTGTTAGAACTATCTTTGAACAGTTCTTCATTTCATAGATTTGATTTGGAACTTGATATCAGAGCAGGTCTCTTAGTCTGGTTGCAGATTTAATAGTTCATTTTTGTGATACTCATTACTGATCAAATTTGTTCTCTTGTTCGTATATTTGTCATTTGAGCTTCCTCGCTCCTACATCTTGCTATATTTTGTCTAAGTGAAGATCTTTGCGGCTTGTGACGAACAGGAGGCCGGTTCAGAAGAAAATCATTATCAGATGCATACGAGAGAGGACGAAACGGACCGAAGAGCCCCGCTCCTCCTTTCGAGGCGTGAGCTCTCTAATTTGCTCCTCACATAAGTCCGTTCCGCTGCGGTAGGAACATTAACATCATGAGAGATGGGAAGAATGATATGACGTGAGTGAGAGCGTGGGGGTTTTAGTTGTACTCTAGTTGCCTATGTTTATATGTTTATATGTAGATGAAGTTGTGTTCGTGTTTGCGTGTTTGTGTGTTAAAGTAGCTTCTTTCTGTAGATAAGCAGGGTTGGGGTTTGTGTGGTGTTGCTAAAAGTGTATGGAACCCCCCTTTACTGTAGTGTTTCATTTCAATGTAGATTTCTAAACTTTGTATCTTACTGTCGACACCGCTTGAACTCTTGTTCGTTTTAATTTGAGTCATTTCCCTAAGAGTAGTTGGAGAGTTCTTTAGCAGCTCTGTTTACTACGTGTCACTAAATCAGGAAACCTGCAGTTTTTGTCAGCTAAAAAGCAGATAATGCCGTTAAATTTAACAGGAAATCATCTTCACATTTTAAGGAATCTCCAATTTATCTTAGGGCAATGGCTCAAATGAAAAAACAAAGAAAAGTTTAGGGATCTGTTTCTAAATGGCCTGTAGTCGAGGGGGTCTCCACATTTTTACCTATGAAGTTTGAATGTGGGTCAATTTAGTGCGTGTTGTTGTGGGTTGTTTGAGACCCAAGAGAGTGCGTGAGTGGTGTATCAAAGCTGTCTATGTTGTATGTCTCCTGCTCGAGTATGTGTACTGTTGCCTTGTTTATATTCTCAAGTAGATAGAGTTGGCTGGTTTTCGTTGTGTCTTCCATGATGCTAATTAGCTGTGTGCTTTGTTTGCATTTCAAAGTTTGTCATCTTTAGAAAATTGTGTGTGATGTTATTAGGCTTTTTTGGTGTGCCAGTGAACTGTTTGAAGTTTCGAAGAAGATTGCTTCGTAGCTCATTGAGATTCGAATATAGATTATAGATGTGATTCTGGTTTATATAGGCTCATGAAAGAGCAGGATTTCTTTGTGGTTGTTCCTCTGTAAATAGTAAGACTTCGCTTTCTCAACTACAAATACTCTTACTCTGTAAATGAATTGTCCTTCATTATTGAGCTTTCTCTGCTACAATTCTTCGTCTTTTTCTTCCCCATTTTTATTTCCGCTGCTTGCTTCTCTCTTTTAAGAGTTCGCTAGCTGCATCTCTCGTCGAAGTGTTATGTTTACAGTAATCTGAAGGAGCTTCTCTAATTTCTCATGCTAATCTCGTCTTGGTGATTTCTAGGTCTTCTTTAGCTCATTTAACTATGAGAATAAAAGAGGTATACTTTGTGGAATGCCAAATAAAGGCATAGGTGCTGTGCGTTCTCTCGCAGTAGATCCTTAATCAATGTTGACATTGTTCCTGCCACCGACCATTCTTAGAGCAAGTGGCAAAATGACTTGGTGGTTGATACCCGAGACTCAAGTTCGAATCTTTGTGGATTCACATTTTCTAGCCATGTTTATTTCTAAATGAAATAAACAAAGCGGGTAACATACTATCTTTCTTTTTCAAAAAAAAAAAGAAAAAAAAAAGACATCGTTCCTACCTTAAACTGATAATAAGCACCAAAAATTATAAATGTGGGAGATTTTGTTGCAATCAATCTAGTGGTATCATATGTAGCAAGTCTAATAGTAGATATAGAATCTTCACTGACTTTATGGATCTGAACCAAGTGTAAGTAAACTAGTGTCCTAATAATCCTTTTTTTTTTTTTGCTTTTTTCCTCGCAAAATAGCCCGATTGGCTTGAACATGGACAAAATGAATACTTGGTTCGCTTNTGAGAGTGATAGATAGCACACTATCCGTTTCGTTTATTTCATTTAGAAATAAACTTAGCTGGAAATGTGAATCAACTAGGATTCGAACTTGGGACCTCGGGTATCAACCGCTAAGCCCTTTGCCACTTGCTCTAGAAACGGTCGGTCTTTTTTAAGGCACTTAAACTTGGACCAATCTTCAAAGGACTTGGTGGTTGATACCCGAGACCCAAATTTGAATTCTAGTTGATTCACATTTACAGCTAAGTTTATTTTTAAATGAAATAAGCGAAGCGGATAGCGTGCTACCTATCTCTCAAAAATACTTTTTTAGTTATTTGTATTAAAAGTTGGCTTCTTTGTCAAATTCCACTACAAACTTGGCATGGGAAAAGGACTGCAAGCATGCGCAATGAAGCAATGAAAAGGCACTTAAACTTGGACCAAGCTTCAACCTAAATGCTATTCCTATTTAGGAAAGGAAATTAATATATTCAAAACAAAATTTTACTATTGCCTGAGCAAAGAGAGAGGATCAAATCACGGCTAGATATAATATATCTGCTCTAGCAAAATAAAAAATTATCAATCCCCTTATAAAGAAATTATAGCACTCAATCCCCACTTAATCCACTAGCTTCTCAACTTGCACCTCCTACTTGCTTGGCTTCTTTTAAAAAAAGGCAAAAAACAGAGCCAATGCAAATGCACTTTTCAAATGTGGGGCTACATATTACTAGTTGTGAGAGGTTGCATATTTGAAAAAGAGGAGACAAATCAAAACAAGGCCATGGTGAAACATACGATGATACTCTTTGAAAGCCGAAGTTATTACAGAATAATATTTAATTATACCACCGACGGTCCCTGGCGCAAGTGGCAAAAGGCTTGGTGGTTGATATCCGAAATTTGAATTTCGAATCCTAATTGATTCACATTTCTAGCTAAGTTTATGTCTAAAAAAAATAAACGAAACATGTAATATGCTATCTTTCTCTCATATAAAAAAAATATTTTACTATACATATATTCAATTTTTCCTTAAGCTTGGGCTCGAGACCTACAATAGATTTAAGAATGAGAGGAACCATTGGCTCCACGCCAATTTAGAATTTTTCATTGTAATTCTTTCTTAAGGAGCGCTAGCTTATACTAATTTTCTCATTGATAGAAAAACATTGAAAAGTTTTTTTTTTTTTTTTTTTTTTTTTTTTTTTTTTTTTTTTTTTTTTCTATNTTTTTCCTCGCAAAATAGCCCGATTGGCTTGAACATGGACAAAATGAATACTTGGTTCGCTTTATTTTCCTTCGTTTTCTATTTTAGTTTTTTTTTTTTTCTTTTTTTTTGTGAGAGATAGATAGCACGCTACCAGCTTCGTTTATTTTATTTAGAATAAATTTAACTGGAAATGTGAATCAACTAAGATTTAAACTTGGGACCTCGGATACCAATCACCAAGCTCTTTACCACTTGCTCTTGGGACGGTCAGTCTTTCGCACTGAAACTTGGACCAATCTTCAAGGGGCTTGGTGGTTGGTATCCGAGACCCAAATTCGAATCCTAGTTGATTCACATTTACAGCTAAGTTTATTTTTAAATGAAATAAGCGAAGCGGGTAGCGTGCTATCTATCTCTCAAAAATACTTTTTTAGTTATTTGTATTAAAAGTTGGCTTCTTTGTCAAATTCCACTACAAACTTGGCATGGGAAAAGGACTGCAAGCATGCGCAATGAAGCAATGAAAAGGCACTTAAACTTGGACCAATCTTCAACCTAAATGCTATTCCTATTTAGGAAAGGAAATTAATATATTCAAAACAAAATTTTACTATTGCCTGAGCAAAGAGAGAGAATCAAATCACGGCTAGATATAATATATCTGCTCTAGCAAAATAAAAAATTATCAATCCCCTTATTAGGAAATTATAGCACTCAATCCCCACTTAATCCACTAGCTTCTCAACTTGCACCTCCTACTTGCTTGGCTTTTTTTAAAAAAAAGGCAAAAAACAGAGCCAATGCAAATGCACTTTTCAAATGTGGGGCTACATATTACTAGTTGTGAGAGGTTGCATATTTGAAAAAGAGGAGACAAATCAAAACAAGGCCATGGTAAAACATACGATGATACTCTTTGAAAGCCGAAGTTATTACAGAATAATATTTAATTATACCACCGACGGTCTCTGGCGCAAGTGGTAAAAGACTTGGTGGTTGATATCCGAAATTTGGAATTTGAATCCTAATTGATTCACATTTTCAGCTAAGTTTATGTCTAAAGAAAATAAACGAAACATGTAATATGCTACCTTTCTCTCAAATAAAAAAATTATTTTACTATACATATATTCAATTTTTCCTTAAGCATGGGCTCGAGACCTATAATAGAATTAAGAAAGAGAGGAACCATTGGCTCCACGCCAATTTAGGATTTTTCATTGTAATTCTTTCTTAAGGAGCGCTAGCATATGCTAATTTTCTCATTGATAGAAATACATTGAATAGTTTTTTTTTTCTAATAAAAAAAAATCGAGAATAGAGAAGAGTACGGGCCCACTTTATCGGTTTCCAAAAGTACAATCCATTTTTCTTTTATCTCTTTAGTTTTATCAGTTAACCCGACCGTTCCAATTTTTTTAAAAAAATCAAGATTTTTTTTAAAAAAGATTTTCGCCCGTTTGGCTAAAAAAACAACTAGCTTCTTTGAAAAAATTTTGTCCAAATTTTATGAAAAAAATAGTATTTTCATTTTCCAATTTTTTTTAGGAAAACAAAATTACCAATTTTTCATAAAATTTTAAAAAAGACTGTCTTAAAAAGTTAGTGTTTTTTGGATTCAAAAGAACGAAAAACTAAAAAAAAAAAAGAAAAGAAAAAGTTTTCTACATATAAAAAAAATTCTTGTAAATTTTTCTGTTCCACGCTTTTTTCTTGATGAGTGCTTTTATTTAAGTGAAGGACTCAATTAACAAGTCTCGGAAAATATCCCATACCATACCTAGCTAGCTAGTATCTTCGCAATAGATATATATCCATTAACTAATTGCCCAAATCCAAGGACACTATGAAACTAAAAAGGAGGTGGGGACAGTCCCATTTGCAATCTAAAGCTAATCTAATCTAATCTAATGAGAAGGTTCTTCGTGGACCATCCTATAAAAAAATGAGCACGCGGCAAGGCCAATATTGTCTCATTTCAAACTGTTTCTGTGATCCAAAGTGTCAAAGTTAAGTGAACCACACGAACTGCAAATAATAAGAAAGAAAGAAAGAAAGAGTCATAGAAAACGGCTGCAAATTGCTCACTTTTTTGCCTATAAATACCAATTCCAATGCGAAGAAACTAAGCAAGCAACAAAAATCATAACATAACAAACTCTCATCTTAACCCCCGCTAATCTTGTTATATCATGGCGATATCGAGGACCCTTCTCTTCGCAATGGCGATCGCGGTTTTTGCCGGATTGGGTGCGCATCGGGCTCAAGCTCAACTGGGGAGAGCCCTCATCAGTGGCATAGTCCCTTGTAGCACTGGGAATCTGATCAATGCAGCTACTGCACCTGTGTTTCCAAGTAAAATAGCTAGCTATACCTAAATATTGTGGAATTTGTGCTTTTACGTACCATTTTGGATTAATCTTTTCAACAATATTGCCATCGATAGATAAATTCATTTGCTTCGGATAAAATTCACATACAAACAATAGCAAACAGTAGAATAACACTCTACGTAACCACGTAATTACTACTACTACTACTACTACGTACACTAAACAGCATGATCACTACCGGTACTGCAGATGCGACGGTGCAGGTCCGTTGCGGAAGCAACGTGCTCGCGAGCACGACGACGGACAGCAACGGAGCGTTCAGCATATCGTTGGACCTCGTGAGCTCGCTCCTGTCGGCGCTTATGAACAGCTGCAACTTGGTGGTGGAAACACCTCTAATATCCTGCAACGCCTCTCTCCCTGCGACCGGAGTCCTCCAGTCGGCGCTGCAGCTGCTCCAAGGAGGCCTCATCGGCGGACTCCTCAGCGGACTCCTCAACCTCGTCCCCTCGAGCTTCTCCTTCATTCCGCTGCTCGGATAATATTGAACTCTCTATCAATTATTTCTGCGCTTTCTCAAGGACATCACTGCAAAATGTAATCTAGCTATATATATATATATATCTAGTTATGAATAATGCACCCTAAGGGTGTTATTTATGCGCATGATAATTGAAATGAAGTTCTCACTAAGCTGGATGGTGGGAATAAGTGTATTTACGTACGTACATGGCTGTAGCTTGTGTGTATTTATTCTGTGCTTCTATAAAACTCTATTATATATGTACGTGTTTTAAGTGTTAACCTCGATCTTGTATCACTTGGGTGGTTAATTAATATTACAGAGTTTTTTTTTTTCGAAGAAGATTTTTGAAAGTGGGTGAAAATTTGGAGAAAAGAATCAACAAGCATACATATGACTCTCTTCGTAACATAAGTTAAATAATAAATAAAAATGAGATACCCTTTTTGCGAGAAAATACACAACAAATATTTACATGCACATTACAAGTTCTTAAGGGCTTGCCTTAAAAAATTTTGTACAATAAACATTACAAGTTCTTAAGGGCTTGCCTTAAAAAATTTCATATATATANAGAGAGAGAGAGAGAGAGAGAGAGAGAGAGAGAGAGAGAGAGAGAGAGAGAGAGAGAGAGAGTCCGACTATAATGCTATCGATAGCACCAAGCACTTGATGCTATCAAATTTTTTGTCATTAAATCTATTAAATTCGACAAAACTCAGCACATTCCTTTGCCAACACTTCAATATGATGGGCTGTTAACGTATAGACTTCTACAAAAAATATAAAAGAAAATTAATGTCTCTCCGATGGAGAGTTCCTAGCTACAAATATCTAGTGTATGCTAATTAATTGTAAAGCTCTTTCTCAGTGGCATTTTAATTGGGTCCCAATATTTACCAGCTGGTATATAAAAACTTTTATTGTTTTACTTTTTTTGAAAAGCAGGCATACAAATATCATTGTTGGTATATAAAATAAAATAAAATAAAATTGATTGCAACTGGTTTTATCAACTTTTGCTTGTGCCCGAGAACAAAGATAATGAAAACTAAGCAAATTCATCATTAGCACCATCATCAACATCATCCCATTAACTCAACAGTTTTTATTAAAATTGCTACAATATCTATGTCTCTATTTTCTCTTTATTACCCATCAGTGTTCTATCCATATAATTTTCTCTATTCTATATTTTAATGCCAATTTTTCCATTAGCTAGATATCATATGAATTCTACATCAATATTTCTTATACTCTATATACAATGAGAGAGAGAGAGGTCTATCGTGGACCTTCATCTGATGCGGTTCACGAAGATTACCGTGTTAGCCATGTTTTTTTGCTTTGTGGTTTTCGTTTTCTGATGATCTCACGTGGAAAATGAATAGAGCAATTCTCTTCAAAATATGTAAAAGTGTTTTTCACCGAAAAAATTTTTACACCAACATACCAAATGATCCGGAAAGCATTTTCGGACCGAAAATAATTTTTCACTTCACTTTCACATCAAATCAAACACATTCTAAACTTAAAAGTAAAAAAAGTAATTATTGCAAGCGTTCCCTCCAAACAAATTTAGGATTGACATGGTGATTCTCTTTTTAGTCAGAGTGGCAACTTCCTTATACTGTTTCTCATTGGAGGAGAATGGTCCGTAGTTTTTTTTGCAAACAACCCAATTATTTATGTGAACTAATTTATTTTTTCTTTAACTACAAAACATAGGACGACCGGCTATATCTAGCACAATTGATTAAAAATTTAACAGCTGGTATCTAAAATCCTCTTTTTTCTTTTTTTTTTGAGAGATAGGTAGCATGCTACCTGTTTCGTTTATTTCATTTAGAAATAAACTTAGCTGAAAATGTGAATCAACTAGAATTCGAACTTGGGTCTCGAGTATCAAGTACCAACCACCAAGCCCTTTACCACTTGCTCTAGGGACGGACGGTCCGGTATCTAAAATTCTGTATTCGAAATTTAGTTATTTTACATTTCTAATAGATCGAGTTCATTCAAAATGAAGTGGACAGCAACCTACATCTACACAAACCCGTGTTAAGTCCAGGGAAATATCTCATGAGCTAACCTAGTCTATTAAGATGAGTTTTCATGGACCATCGCAATGACGTCAATACATGTTGTCTTGATTCAAATTTTCCTTCTTTTTGTCTTTTTGGTTTTTGCAGTCCAGGTGTTCAAATGAAGTGAACGGCACCAACTGCAAATAAATGTTGGTATATATATCTTATAATATCTCATTATTTATGGATGTTTTTGTAATAATTGTACTTATTTTGCCATAAATAGACATTGCTCATACTAAATTTGGATTTGGAGTCTCATAATCTACTAATAAAAGCAACAAATAAATAGTCATAAAAGGCGGCTGCAAATCGCTTTCTTTAATTAATTTTTTTCCTGTAAATAGCCAATAACCACAAATTAAGAACACCAAAATTAAGTTATAAAATCATAATCTTCAGGATATCCTCAACATAAATGAATATAAACTTTAGACCATAAGTGTGTGAAGACGTGAACTTGGTCTGGGATAGATGGAAAGAAAGGAAGGGGGCGCAATCGATGAACAACGGGCTTATTAGAGTAATAGCCTGTTGGTAAGTTATTTGGGAGATCATGAATGGTGCGATTTTTTGGATGACCCGGACAGACCCATGTGCTAGAGCCTTCAAGATTAAACAGCTGGCGAACCAGTGGGAGCACCTTAGCTCAATGGATAGACATCAATGTAATCGCTAATAATTTACTCTTTTCTCCTCTTTTTTCTTTTTTCGCAATCTGTTTTGTTTCACCACTATCGAGGCCAGTGATGCCTCAGTCTTGTATCTTAATTCAACTTCGTAATGAATGAAACGGGTAACGTGCTATCTTTTTCTTAAGAAAAAAAGAATCTTCAAACCATAAGATAAAAAAAGGAATGTCTCCTCAATGAGTAATTCCTACACCAATTCTTCCTTATTGGGCCCCGATATTTTACCACTTAGGATACAAACATATCAAATTAAGATAGCACTGATGGTTCCTTATTGGACCCCGATATTTTACCACTTATTAGGATACAAACATATCAAATTAAGATAGCATTGATGGGGACATGCTTTATCAACTATTGCGTGTGCTTGAGAACAAATATTAAAGATAACGACGCAACAGGTAATCCTAATAATCAAGTACATCATCATCACCTCAATCAATACGCACCATCTGAATCAATAGATATTTTTAAAAACTCACTACAGTACATTTTATACCATAATATTACGCTTCGAATGTATTTGGCTCGAGTTGTGCAGCATTATAGATTATTTCGACATAATCATATATCTAAAATTTTTAAATATGATTATTACTGATATTATATTACTGCGTTTGATTCAATACAGTAATAAAATACTGAATTATTGTGTATATAGAACTACTTTGTTTGGTTTGTTTTATAAAATTCAGAAATTTTTATAGTGAAGTGTATATAGTCTATTCCAAAATTATATTTATGATCATATTTAATATTATTTTTTTTATAAATTATAAATTAATATAATTTGTACTTGATTAATTTTATTAATAAGCAATATAAGACATAAATTTAAAAAAAACACACAAGAAATCAAATTTATAAAGCCAACCGGTTTCAATCCATATAAGAATAAATAAAATAAATTATATTAAATAATCGTATGATCATATAAGAATAAATAAATTTTAATTTTAAAACTCATTTATGAGCAATATCATTAACTAAATATCTTAAAAAATCCTTCTCACCCCAAAGTCATTAAAAGACCTTTTTTTAAAAAAGAAAAACACCCATGTACTAAAACTCACAATCTCAGTTTGATTCCTTATTGTTTCTGTTATGGGGCAATGCTAAAATCTGGTTTTTATCAATTTTTTTAGCCCGCTTCCTCAATTTAGGATTTGGGTTTTCTCCATTAGATCTCTTGGATTTGGGGATTTGGGCAAAAGTTGTTGCTTTTTGGCTTTCTCTTGGGCGTTTCTTCAAACACCTTGTGCACGGAGCTCTTTGATGGATTGCACCTTTGCTTTACTTCGTGTTTAATCGTGGCCTCTTGTTTTTTTTTTTTTGGGTAATTTGTCATTCGATTCTCCTTTAATAGGTGTTGATTTGTCTCAACATTGAAACCAAACAAAGATTATAAACCATATAAACCAAATATAGTAGTATTATAGGAAAATCTGAACCAAACATTGAAATGGACGGTTCGGATTGTTTAAGCTTCTGTTGATGTGTTTCTTAAAATACGAGATATTTACCAACATTGCAATGAGTTAAAAAATAATAAAAAATAAATAATAAATAATGATTTACTCGGTGGGTCAAAACGGTGTGGAGGGACGGACTCGGCTTTGACGGAATCCGGCTCTTAGACGACCCAAGCGGCGCAAACTCCAACGCCACTCGTTACTCCCCCAGAATCGTCTAGATTCTACGACACCCCGCTCGCCACGTGTCGACCATGCGCAATACCCACGGTGGGCCCCCACCCTCCTGTGGGACCCACTAAGGTGCCACCTCCCGCTTCGGCCCAATTGTATTAGTGGAGCGACCCCCGCTGATCTACTCACACGTGTCGACATCTCAACGGGTCCCGTCCTCATCGACCCGTCTATAAATATCCGCGCTCCTCTCCGCTTCTTCCTCCTCCCCGACTTGCGAGAGAGAGAGAGAGAGAGAGAGAGAGGCGGAGCCGGTTCCCCCGCTGTAGCGAAGAAGAGATCTCTTCGATCGCTGTAGCGCGGGATCCCGGCCGCTTGATCAAGATCAGATGGCTCGCGCTCTCTCCAACGCAGGCGTGTTCGCGGCTCTCTACGAAGGCGTCGCCCTCCTCGCCAACCGGTAACGCCGAGATCTCGCCCCAATTAAAATATACCATAATTATTTTTTTTCATTTAGCGCTCTAAATATTTAAAAATAAATTATTATTTACATGATTACATCCAATCATAGCTAATCTTAAATCTCGAAAATCGTTCATTCACCTTTTTTTTTTTTTTACATACTTTAATATTTATAGAGATAAACGGTTGTTTCACATGATACAGGAGGGCTTACTCTGGAGCGGCGGCGGTGATGGGAGCGGGTAGGAGGGGTGGGACGGCGGAGGAAACCGCGGCGACGTTTATGCGCGGAAGGAGAGGCGCTTCGGCGGATGCGGAGGCGGATGCGGTGGCATGGTTGCCGGATCCGGTGACTGGGTACTACCGACCGGCGAATCGGGCCGGGGAGATGGACGCTGCGGGGCTCCGAGAGGTGCTTCTGAATCCGAAAAAGTGAAGCAGTGCTATATATGTATGATTGGATGGTCCAGAACCTTCTAGAAGTTTCCATCTGTCTCCAGTTGGCGTCCGTATGCTTCAAAAGACCGCTTGTGTGATGCTGCAGTTTCTTGCGGTTTAATAGTAGGTTGGCCGAGTTAAGATTATAAATAAAAATAGACACTATTATATTATATTTATATACGATGCCGCGTTATGAAACTCTTTAATTCTTTTATTATCTTTTCTTTATTTCACCCTTATGAAATTCCATGCATCTTAATTAACCTATTTTTGGAAAATTACAAGCTGCGTACATGTAGCTTTACTAATTAATCTAATGATTTTATTAATTGTGCTTAATAAATGAGGTGACACGAATTAAGCGTAGTCCTTGTTCCGCATATGTAACGGGTAACTTACAATAATAATAAATAATAATTTTTAACAATTAATGAAGCTGACGCGTTTCGTCACCGCAAGCACTGCGTGACAGCTTTGGCTCTGCATTAGATTCCACCTACTTGCCTTTTTCAAATTCAATGTTCGAGTCGTGCTTTTCTTTCTCGCCTCGAGCCCACAACACCGTCCTTAACATAAAAAAATAATAATAATAATAAATAAAAAATAAAGCGAAAGATTTTTTTTTTTTTTTTAATCTTATCTATGCTTACTTGAAGAGACGGACTGTGTCCATTTGAATATATGCTAAATATAAAAATATATAAATATCGTTCTCTAATCATTTAAATTTTTTATAGTATAATAATTATTTTACATGATATTAGAAGAGTTTAAGTGCATTATAGTGAGCTGGATTTTACTAAATGGCCTAAAGTTGGTAATACTTGATTACCAAGGAAAGCAACCAATATTGCAAATCTGTGGAATCTGTGAGTCTTTAATCAGATTATTCAGTGGCCTAAAAAGGCAAAGAGCTTTAAAAGTGTTAATAACCATCTCCACCATCCTTAACAATAGTAATGACTGCAAGATCAGTAGTGCTAGCTCCAAGTGAAAGCAATAGAAAGCAGGCTTAAAATTATTCTAGGTGCAAAACACTCTCTTTTCCATAGCAGGAAAAACGAAAAAAAAGAAAAAAAGAAAAAAAATCAACAACATAATCGTGGCCTTAACATCTATGGCCTTGTTTGGTCTAGCGCGGAGTGTCCCGTTACGGTGCTTGCGCTGATAACTTGGTTCTAACCACGTAGCTAAATAGGCATTATATCTGTTATGTCTCAATAATTTCATATCGGATAGAAAAATAATTCTAATTCGAATATATAAGCCCTATACACTAGTAATAATAACTGAACCTAAGTATTTTGGATTGGTAGTTTGGTCCAACAAGTTATTATTACTAACGGATCGAATCGTTACAATTGACATCAGAACCGAATATTAATTAGTCGAAAGTGTGAGAGCTACGGATTTTGGTGGGAGCTGGTTTGGACATGACGAGAACGTCGGAGTCTTAACAAGAGAGTTTGTAACGTCCCAATAGTTCCGCATCGGATCGAAAAATGATTCTCTTTCTATATGACTCTTTCTGAGCATCATATATTCATATAGAGAAAATTATAGAGAAACCATAAAAGTAATTGGATTCATTACAATGACTTCTTATCACCCTTTCCCAGCTACTATGGGACGATGTTGCAGAGTTTTCTACATTATTCCCAGAAGAGGCACATTTCATGGGAAGCACAATTTTTTTCTGTAAAACTTAAAAAAATACTATGTATAATGTATCTTTACTCAACCTGAATATCTGAAGTAATACCACATCTACAAGTAATGCCAAACACAAAAAAAATAGGGAGTACTTAAGTGAAACTTGGGTAAAATATCAGGGACATCCTATACATTTAATTTACCCCACCTGTAATATTTGGCTAAGGGAATTTGAGTTACTAGATGAGCTGGTGCTTGTTCTTTCAAGAAAAACTTAATGCTTTTACTTTGTGTTTTTTTGCCTCTCAAACCCTGTACTATAACATGAGATACTTTTACTTTGTGTTTTTTTTGCCTCATACAAGACAAATACTTGGAAGGAATGAATTAGTGCAACAAATAGGTTCATCCTCATAATTTTTCCTCATAAATAATAAATAATAACATCCCATTACAGCTAGCAGAATATGCTTAATTACTACAATCACACAAAAAAGAGAGTAACTTCTGAAATTGTACATAGTTTGAAAGTGTATAGATAATGAAATTTATGTTCATGTGTACACTTGATCTCATAGTAAGAGTCAAAGACAACTACTTAGGTTCATTTCGAGAGGTGGTTCTCCTCTGGACTCTTTATATACTCGTTCTGATACCAAATTGATTGTAGTTCATAAGCAGTCGTGGAAAGAGACTTCATGATGTTGTTAGTTAGGCTATGTTGACGGGCCGGCTTCGGTAGGCTAGCCCCTTTACTCAAGGGCTTTAGTTGGGCCATTTCCGCTTGGGTCATTAGGTGTGCTGAGCCCTCCTCCTCGTCCGGCTCCGACGCCTTCTTCGGCGGTGGCGGTGTTTTCTTTCTATAAATGGCATAGAGGATCAATTGAGTTGAACCCAAGACGAACCCAATGGCATTTGGGACCTGAAAGTGTACATCAATAACTCAATTACAACAATAATTTAACAACATTAATTTGAATCACGGAAACAACCTCTAATGTCAAAGATGAAGTAACATTTTTCGCCTTCCCAATCTTTTAATTAATTAGCTATATATTTATATGTCATTGATATACAAGGCCATTAAAATAAATGCGAAAGATTCATACCTTCAATTTTTTCTTTTTACCCCTTCCTTGGAGAAATATTAATATTTACCCTCTTCAAGTAGATATCTCCAAATATATACTCCATAATTAAGGAGAAAACAGTAAAAGTTCCAAGTAAAAAGACCTATAAGTAAAAAAGGCCAATGAACATAAAACTTATTGAGTACTTACACCAATGAAATAATCTCTCACTAGCACTGAATAAATGCTCCAAACCCCACCATTGAGGAAGAGGAAGAAGGAGAGAAAGAAGGGCATGTACTCCACACTCTTTGTTCTCACCACCATACTCTGCAACGCAAAATACACAAGATATACAAAAGATGTATTATCATACTCTATTTGAACACATTAAGCCATCAAAATAAGGATATAGGTAGTAATAATTGTATAATCTTTTTATGGTACTCGACATGCATGTAAAGTGTTCGGTACACAATTAATATTTCTTCTATGTTTTTTGCACTAGAATGGACCATGGTAGGTATGCTAGCAATTCTTGGTAAGTAGTCACTGTCCATTGTTTAATTAGAAAATTAAATTAAGGCATATTTAACTGGACCCAAATCACAAATTTTCCCTCTCCACATGTTTTAATTTCTAAACTTTCCATGAAAACCACAAATTTTCAATATTGAAGTGGTTTTGAAAAGGATGATAACTAACTAGTTTTTCTATTAGTTTTTATATAGTAAAACAATATGTTATGGTTCTAGCTTTGCAAAACTAATTTATTTAATTATTCATCAAAAGTTATTAACTTAAGAAAAATAGAAAAGATTCTTCACTGTGCCAATAGTACACTGACATGCCACGATCCAATAAAGAAATTAAATTATTGTCAGAAAAAGGAACTGCAGCAGCGTGGCCTCTCATCTATATATCTCAACATACATATACCCACCCGTTCCTTATCGCAAGTATCAAAAGACTTGATAAACATCTCAAATTCTAAATTTAGCTGTTTCATATTAATGATATTAATGATACATATCTCAATGTATATATTTTAATTTTCAACATTTTACCAGAATCTAACACATTTCAATGGAAAAACAATAGATTAGGTAGTTATATATAGTAGCAATGAAATGAAGATTACAAGCGTAAGAGATCTCCAACACCCAAACTAACAAATTATTAGCATGGTATTAGCATTCACAAAAATTCAATAAATTAATTTTATCTACCAATCTCCTAAAAACAACTTGTAAATTGAGAAATATGACTTTCCCTTCTGTTAAGTATTATTTTTAGTAAACATATATAGAGATTAAGATCAAATAAGAAGAGAAAGGAATTTGCATAATTACCATGGCCGCGAGTGGTGCCGCATACATTCCTATAGTCAACCCGGCGCATAGGACCCCCACGACAACTATGCGGACGCCCCCATGCAACGCCAGGAGCGTCACCAGCACCACCACCCCGAGAAACCCCACGTTCAACAACCCCACCAACTTTACCATCCTCATCTAAATCCAAACCCGAATTCAAAAATTTCAATTTCAATTTCAATTTCAATTTCAGAACGCACTGATCAAATTAATCAAACAAGAAATAAAAAATGGATCGACAAAGTTGAATAACTCACTCTCATATCATTCGGGGCGTAGATAAGAAAAATAGTCACGTAAATAGCTTCTAGTGCAGCGCCCGCGCCATTCACCGTGACGATTAGAAGGCCCCCGGGCTTGAGGAGACCGTAGAAAGTCCATAGAGAAGTGCTTAATAGAGTGATCACGTAGGGTAACCCTTTGAAGTTCTCAATTGATTTCTTCTTCACTATGCGACGAAACGTATCGCTGAATCAGATCATACACACAGGATATATGTACAACACGTTTAGTACTAATTAACTACTAAATAAAAAGATTGAGTGTAAGTATATATATATATATATATATATATATATATATATATATATATATATATATATATATATATATATATATATATATATATATATATATATGATCNTATATATATATATATATTTAGATGATCGATGAACTTACATTGGAGATGCAAAGACTAATATGGAGATCACATTACCTGCAAAAGTTAGCAAATATATATTAATCACAAAGTGTACGTTACGTGTCTATTACTAGCTAGTACAAAGAAAAAAGTTAAGGAGAACATAAAATTATATATATCGTACCCACAATTCCCACAATGAAGCTTAGATCAGCCATGGGAGGTAGAGAACTACAGAGTAAGGAGACAATAGTTGTGGAGAGGGAGAGGAATTAATAGTAACAATAATAATTAAGTAGGGAGGATGTGGTGTGGGAAAGAGGAGAGTAATCCATATATATCTAACTCATTTGATGTAGAGCGGTGCGCTTTATGTTTGTCACTATACAAACGGAAGCGTGGGGACCTCTCATTGTTCACTTTATATATATAAACTTTATATATATATATATATATATATAAAGATGAAAATGTATAGAGACCTCCCTCAAGTATAGGACATTCTGAAATACACGCCTAAACTTTATTTTTTTAATTAACATCTTCTAGGACCTAGCTTTTACCTCTTTAGAATTGAAAATAATTATAGTCAAATAATTTTAATCGATCATTCTACGAATTTGATAATATTAACTATTTAATAATAAATAAATCTTAGATAATTAATGATTCATCAATAGAGTTATAAAAAATTTCAAATAAAATATTAGAATTTGGTTTCAAATTGGGGTATAGGTGAGGGGCCTCAGTGCATTTTTACTTGTAATGTATCTCCTTGGTCTTTGCATGTTTTTAACGTGTCAAACATTATGCGGATACAATTGAGACACGTAGTAGTGGACAGCGGTGCAAAATTTGTCGATTTAATTTTTGTTTAGTAACTTTTTTGGTTTCGATTTGATGGGATATGTGTACTATTTTATCTACCATGTGTTACTCTTTCTACTTTTTTTGATTGAAATGTTTGAACAACTTTAATAAATAAATTAAAAATGGATAAGGATAAAGTTTGGTGAAGCCTTATGAAATTGAGTATTTTATATTATTATTTTACTTTCACTTTTTGACCTAAGCGACTTTGTCCTAGTTATTTTGATCTTAGAAATTATTGGCAATTTCAACATATGACAATGCATGCGCTAAAATTATCATTAGCTTTATTAAATCATATTATCATAGAAAAAAAAATGTAAACTTAATAACAAGTTACTAATGCTATATGTTGTTGAGAGGAACAAGTTAACTCAGTAACATGTGGGTAATAGAGAGTATGAATATTAATTAATTCCAACAACTCAGAGGTGATATGTTTAATTGGATTATAGAGCAAGGAAGCATGTGGGATTATTACAAAGACTCATTCGAGAAAAGTTATTTACATACACTCAAGAGAAAAAACCAAAAGTACTATATATAGTAGTAAATGTCGAGTTTTCTAAGGAGAAAAAAAAAAAAAAATGGGAATGAATTTAACACGCGAGATCGTTTCCTCAAGTTTAAAAGATATGCGGAGGAGACCACTCAAGTTCAAATAAAAAAACCGATCGTAATGTGATGCGTAATCACTCGGGAATTTTCTAGCATCTTCTAGTCACTCCAGTACAATACTCTTTTAGAACCAAACATTCCCACTCTGCATATAAAAAGGCACCGTTTTGGTGACGACGTTCTCAACTCTAATACCTCCATCTATTTATTGATTTTTTTATTTGTAAAACTTTACTAAAAATTTTATTATTACTTTTCATATTGTTCCACGTTAAAAAAAATATTCTCCTAAAAGCTTATCGTTATCCTGAGTCAATAATCTGTACATTTGCAACATAATTGAGAATTAGCTATTTGGAAATTACAACATTTTTTGAGAGAATATCATGCATGCATAGGCTTTCATGGTGATGGGTTTTGAGGACGTCCAGACAGAGGAGCTGGGGGATGATGTACTTGTAGTTTGGGATAGGTGGAAAGATGGGCCTGGAATGCGGATTAGGAGCGCTATAGGCTTTCCAAATTGGTCGCTTGCTGGTGGACGATTTGGAAGGCTAGAAACAATTTTATCTTTCGTAATCTTCTGCCTGACCCGGTTATAGCTGTTCAAAGGCTCAAGATGCTACTTTTTTCGTGGAAAGATCTGCGCTATGATTGACTTTTTTTTTTTTTTTCCTCTGTTCTGTTGTTTTTCTTGAGGCCCTGGCTGCCTCACCTCTGTAGCCAAATTTATCCATTCAATGAATAAAACAGGTAGCGTGCTACCAATTCTCAAAAAAATATCATGCATGCATAGGGTGATGCAGAAAACCGACTCATCATAGAAGCTATATATGATCCCAAGTTTCTGCGCTATAACGTTATCTGTAATTATCTGCGTAATGCATCATGCACCCTATGTAATATTTGATATTTGATACCTTGACATCAAAAAATAATATGATAAATTTGATTTTCTTTATTTCAGAATCCACATATATAAAAGTCACATATTTTAGAATAAGCTCGCTACTTCCATAATATATATTTTAAAAAAGAATCTAACAGCGTAGAAATAAAATATTGTTCTATCCTAATGCAATATAGATTTCTATCCTAATAAAAATAAAAATAAAAAGAATCTAACAGCGTAAAAATATTGTTCTATCCACATATATAGATTTCTAATAATTATAACTTCTAACTCTAATGCACATTGATTTTTCTGAGTTATTTTCTTATAGAAATGTGCATTCAATTATATTCTCAAATGCTGAAAATATCATATCAATAATAAAAAGTGATACATTCTAGACTTTTCCCTCCAGGAGGGGCTTGTTACAATGTTTTTTACTTGATAGATTCATGTAGCATGTGATACTGATATTTGTGAGTTAAGTCTTATAAAAATAATATTTTAAAAAATAACAAATAATAACCCCTAGACCCTATAAATCATCTCCTCGTAAAACGTTGTGAAATTAAACCCCACATTTAAACTCAATTTTGATTTGAATAATTGAGTAGGTGTTTGACTGTCATATTTTTTGCGACTTTTGTGGCACACAATGACTCAAGTGCAGTGGTCCGTTTGGCACGTGTGGTTGGGACAAAAATTTTATGGGACTATGCGGATGGGCGTCATGTCACCCATCCGACGGCCATCGATGGAAAGAAAAAAACAAAAAAAAAACCCGTATTTTTAGAAAGAAAGAGAAAGCAAAGGGAAGGGCATCCGTCGGATCGGCCACGTGGCGTTTGGGGACGGTGCCCACAAAATTTTTGTCCATGTGGTTGCACATACAACCCCACGCACAATTGCATAATTACACATTTTTTAGAAAATTGCAGCAGGAGGCCACACTGCCAGGTGAAAGAAGTCCTAAATTTCTGAAGTAAAAATCGTACTTGAATTATAGATTATTTTGATTTAGCTATCTAATTTTTTTAAAATTTTAATTATATTATCTAATATCTCAATTTATTTTATTTGACTCAGTCAACGATATTTTAATTTTAAAATTTGAATGCGTCATTTATCTATATATATTTAATTAGTATATTTCATGCAATTCTCGTAATTATAAGTTTATTAAAAGAAATAATTAACTTAAATTTTCAAGTCAAAATATTATTAATTGTTTTAAATTAAACCAATTGAAAGATTAGAAAGTAAAATAAAAATTTTAAAAGATTAGATAACTAAATTAAAATAATTTGTAATTCAAAAAATTTTATGTTTTTTTTTAATCTATTTTTAATTAGACAGCTATTTGGACGATGAACAGTAGGGCAACTAGTGGTTGTCTGGCGGCAGTCTTCTTTAGCAGTAACTTCCAGGCAGCAGTTTTGACTTGACAGAAAGGGGGCAGACTGCCCATGTGAAGGCCCCGGGGAATCCGAGCTCCAAATTCAGCACGCTGTCTGCCTCTCTCACTCTCTCTTCCTAGAAATTCGAAATTTAAACGCGTACTACGAAAAGATAGTTCGTTATATAGCAGAGATTGAGGTAACAATACAAAGAAAGATTGACAGAGACCTCGGGATTGGGGAAGGAGATCGGAAGAGGCGCGGGGATGGCGGAGGGGGCGGCAGCATCGGTGGCGCGATTGAGAGTCTCCGACAACAACCGGAAGAAACCAGCGGCGAAGATCACGTTGAAGAGCGCCGACATGGCGGAGGAGATGCGCGAGGAGGTTTTCTGCTGCGCCCGTGCTGTACGACCCTCTGCTAATATTTTTTGGCTCACATACATCGAGAAATGTAAGCTTATACATACCGTGGTTAAATTGCCTGTGATGAATATATATAAAAGGCGTTCGATGGACATGCGATGGAGAAGGACGTTGCGGAGTACATCAAGAAGGAGTTCGACCGGAACCACGGCCCGACATGGCACTGCATTGTGGGCGGGAACTTCGGTACCGGCATCTATCGATTTCCTCTTTTATTCTGGTTTACTTTGTTTAGTTAGTTTATCTCTTAGACATGCGATAAAGTAAGTACCCAATAATAGATTTCTTTCTTTTTTAAACTTATTTCAGCATTTTGTTACAGAAACACCAGATTTCTTATTTTGCCATGTTGCAAAATGCCTGTGTGAGTGACGCTAGTCGGTGTAGTAATCCAGGCCAAAAATCATGAACTAGTTATATATATTAAAACAATCAGCTTGATAACAACAACAATATATGATGGCTAAATGTGCGCGCTTATACTTTATTGAATAGTGTATGATCTCTTGTAGCGTTAGGCGAACTAACATTTTGTCTGCTTTTATTTATTCTTGCGAAACAGGTTCATTTGTGACTCATGAGACCAACCACTTCATTTACTTCTACATAGAGTCAAAGGCGGGCTTATTATTCAAATCTGGGTGAACAGGTCCATTTGCAGCTTCTATGCTTCACCTACATATCTTATTCTCCCAGTACGTAACTTGCGCTGGAACACAAAAGAATCCGAAGAAAATGGCTATGTTGCGAAGCAGAGTTCTCTGATTGATGCTCTTTAGTTCTTCTGTTGTTGTGACTGTGTTGTTTGTAGTATTATTGGTGCCCGTAGATTTTTGTACCAATCTGTTCAGATTTTATTAGAGACTTTTGATAGCAAGCGTGTATAATTTGGAATCAATTAAATATTGCAGCATAGAAAGTGTTTGTTTGCGAGCGCGTGCGCGAACAGCAAGTGCTTGCCACCTTTTTATTCTTACTGGAATGGTCGAAATCGACTATGCCTCTGAACTAGAATATGTGGACGAGAAAAAGTCTTGCAGGAGATACCTAACTTCCCACTAAATTAGGAATTGAAAAACCTTTTGAACTTCTGTTTGAACTTTTTGCTCGTGCCTAACTTGTTAGGGCCTTTTCCAACGGTTTTTTATTTTATTAAAAAGTAGGGAGACCGGCCATATCTACAGGTGTAGAGCCGAAGTGGCCCTGTGTACGCATTTTTGTGCCCAATACGAGCTCAACAGATAATGCATCACGTGCCGATTAGGGATGCAAATGGATCTAAATTGGTGGAGCTTCTGCATTCATCCGTTCAAAATTGTCTAAGTAGGGCATAAAAATAAGAAAAAAAAGTAATTGATTCCGAAATTATTCTGATCCGCTAAGAAAATAAAGAGGGAGGTGGTTGATCCATACCGATGTGCCAAAATTCACTACTGTTATGTCCTGCTCCCGAATGAAGTGATAAGTGGGAGAAAAAAAATATAAAAAAGAATCACCTCGTCATGAACCCGCTCACGCCCACCAAGAAAACGGGGCGAGGGTGGTTTGCATCCCTAGTCATGACGAACCTGCTACGCCATGGCCCAGCCCATGATGACCAGCCCATTATTGGCCCAACAGGTGACACGTCACGGCCAAGCCGATAACGGATCGGACCATTGTTGCCCAACAGATACCGCCTCGTCTCACGCGATCCGTACCATTTGCGAGTTCCCGACTCGGGTCGGATCGGATCGGATCGGATCGGCATCTTTCTCTTCTATTTTCGCGTCGCTCTTCTCCTTCTTCTTCCTCTCGCTTTGATTCGCCCCGCTCTCGATCTCCCGATCTCTCTCTCTCTCTCTCTCTCTCTCTCTCTCTTCCGCCATGTTCAAGAAGTGAGCTCTCTCTCTCTCTCTCTCTCTCTCTCTCTCTCTCTCTCTACCGTCGACATCGATCTACTTCTCGCACTCCCTTGCGATGGATCTTAAATTGAGCTTAGTTGCGTTACCTTAGGGTTGCATTGTTTTCTACTCTTTTGTTTTTAGGTTAAATCTGTAGGATTCTGGTTAATTCTGTGATTTCGAAATGGCCAATTTGGAGGGCGGATACTGCGAAACTCTATTTAAAAAAAAACACTTCCTTTTTGAGTATTTGATTGCTCGAAGCTTGAAAGTAGGAGCATCTAATCTGTATGCTTGATGTTCGAGTATTTTGGTACAATGTTTCTTCGAACAAGATGTGACGTGGACTATCGATTTGAAATTGATTTAATTTGCATGTTTGTATGGTTGTTAAATGCAGGAAATTGGCATTTTCAGTAACTAATCGGAGATTTGTATGAAAATATCATTAAGAACTTTGAAACTCGAGAAGTCAATATCGGATTTTTTTTTGGGCATTTGCAGTAAAATGCTATCTAACAATTGTTTTGAGGTTAATGTCTTATACTTTGACTTGAAAATTTTTTTGACCTAGGATCCAACGTTTGTTCAGAAAGTGCTAGTCATCTGCTGAAACTGAGAAAATTTTGCTTAATTGTAATTTGCCTATTTTGACTTAAGAGCTATTCTATTCGGCTGATCGAATTTACTAAATTTTTCACAATAATTTGATTAAAAACAATTGGAAATTGTTATTTCAGATAGACAGGTTACAATTGCTTCTTCTTCGTAATGATAAGTTGAGCTTTGTTAGTGCATAACCTTCTCTCTGTAACTTCTTTCACAAACTGCTAGTAACATCTGAGATCTGTTTAGTTTGTGCCCTTGTGTCGTAGTTGTTCCCACTGATATGACTAAATATATTTTCTTTTCTTTTCTTTTTTTGTGGAGGTTCTCTTTTGAAGATATATCTGCACAAAATCAAGTGAAGGCATCTGTTCAGCGAAAAATTCGGCAAAGCATTGCTGATGAGGTTTGTAACTTTTGAAGAGCACCTATCATTTGTTTACTATGTGCATACTTCAGCGATGATGATCTATAATTCGTGATTTATCTGTGATGAAATTACCGGTTTTGCAGTATCCTGGTCTTGAACCTTTACTAGATGACCTACTTCCGAAGAAATCACCTCTAATTGTTGCTAAATGGTTAGTCAATTCCCTCCTTTTTGTGGTGGCATTGAAATGCATGTCGATAGTTGATGTATAGTATACACGATTGTCTTTCAGCTGTTCGTGGAGGTTATTTGCTTATGCTACTTTGAAATTTTCTGAATAACTGCACTTGAAGTCCTGATGAATGTCTTGTTTTTCCTTTCTAGTCAAAATCATTTAAATCTTGTAGTGATGAACAATGTGCCACTATTTTTCAATGTCCGTGATGGTCCTTACATGCCAACTCTGCGGCTTCTTCATCAATGTAATGTATCTCCTCAGCCTTCCTGCTTTTGAATTATTTTCTTTACCTTCGCCATTCTTCGTGCTATAAAGTTTCTCTTATGTTGTATCATGAAATATAATTCCAATGTCTGTTGTGAGGGTTCCTTTGTTGGATTTGGTATTTAGAATGATTTCAAGTTTCTTATGAATTTCTTATTCTTTCAGATCCAGATATAATGAAGAAATTTCAAGTAGATAGGGGTGCTATCAAGTTTGTTCTTGCTGGTGCTAATATAATGTGCCCTGGTCTGACATCACCTGGTGGCGCTTTGAATGACGAAGTATTGGAAGAAACACCTGTGGTAAATTTTCTCTCGCGTCGTATAGTTCAATTTATGTGTTCTCTTTTATATAGAGTACTAGAAACTGGGCTCATCAGCTCCATGTTAAGCCTACAAGAACTTGTGAAATAATGGAAGAAATGGGCTAGTATAAGTAATCTGTTATTTTTTTGTGTATTTCTATTGTTAGTCACCGTCTTAAAACCTAATCTAAGTTACACTGATGAGCTTCATCTGTCATAATCTTTTAAGTAATTCCATTGAGATACTGTGCTTGAAACTTCAGTTGCTCTACAGCCAGTTGAGGTATAGGTATTTAACTTTGAGATACAGTAGACTAAGGTTACTGATCTGCAGTCACGCATTTCAATAGTGTAAGTAGCTCTACAACTTGTCAAGGATGGGCTACTCATCTTTGATACATGGTTAACCGTATAGAAGATTTTTATATTTTTAGCAGTTTAGCTGTTAATTGATATGCAAGCTCACAGTTTACTGAATGTTTATGGTGGTTGTTTTATGAAGCTTTTTTGATTGCAGGCTATAATGGCTGAGGGAAAAGAACATGCATTGGCAATTGGATTTACGAAGTTACCAGCAAAAGACATGTAAGTTGTGGCTTGTAATTTATACTTAGATGTGAGTTCTTTATTTTTTTATTTTTCTTACAGATGACTTCTAGAACTTTTATTTGTAATTGTATATAATCTGTCAGCACTTTTGATAATGAAGCCTGAAATTCATTGGAATTACATTATTGGTGCATTGTAGTACATTGGTGCTTGGCGAGTGCAACTAAGATGAAAATATTGAGATGGATGAATGTCTCACTTGAAGAGATATAAAAAAGAATAGAATTAGTCGACTGTAAGATGCCTATGATGGGTTTTGAGTTAGTTCATCAGAGAATGTTTTTTAATCAAAGCATGCCAACATTCAGTCAATACATGTTGGGTTGCTTATAAGGTCTTGAGTCGTACTTTTAATGTCAACTATATTGATACATATAATGTGCCTATAGTTTTGATGGTAACCCCTACCAACATTTTTTGGTCCAAAAGTACATTTTTGCCATCGTATTTAACAGACCTGAAAAATAGCTTACACTACAGTATTTTGGTAGAGTCTGTTGATCTTCACTTTCATGTAGTTGCTATCATAAAGTTCTGAGTTGTTCAGATTCAATTACTGCAGTACATCTCTTATTAGTACATGAATCCATGATTTTTACACATTCCATGCTTACTTATTACTAGTTATCAGGGTACAGTTATGCTGGAAACTATATGTGATTGATGCTCCTCTGTTGAATTGTTATTTCTTTCGTGCAAGAAATTGCTGTTAATTTGTTGGCTCAAAAGTCAAAAGAAATTTTACTCTTTGCACTTCATATTCTGCTCTCTTCAATTTCAAGTGCTTTGCCTTTGATCGATGCATCTTTTAAAATGTTGCAGTAGAACCGTTAATAAGGGAATTGGGGTAGATAACATGCACTATCTAAATGATGGCCTGTGGAAGGTATGTAGCTTCTATCCTTTATCTCTTCTTGATGCAATATCTCATCTTGATTCATCATTGTGCTCATTCTGTTTGCTGACAGAAAATTGATGTGACATTCTAGGTTTCGATGTCTTTCAGATGGTAGTAAGATAGGACAGTTCTTACACATCTTAATCTATTCGTACTGCATCATGGCACACAATGAAAGAAACATACAAAAATTATCAAATTTTAATTACATTATACATGAAAGAGACAATTACTTTCTCGAAGAAAAAAAAAAAAAACTACAGTATTTTGCACAACAAGATTAGGGAGAGGTAATTGTCAAACGACTATAAATGCCTTGTGCCAGCTTTTTTGGAAGCACTTTGGTGGATCTAATCTGTGCATTACAACTCTTCGTGAACAGCAAAATGATGATCGCATATAACTGCCCCCTTCATATTACGAGTATAACTATATGGAAACCTTCAATTACAATTTTCTTGCTATTTTTGTGTGGTAACTCATTATCTTTCCGCTGTAGATGGAGCGGCTCGAATAACTATGAGCACATTAGGACCGTTGGAATGACATTTTGAAGAGATTTTGTAGGTAAATCATTGTTTAACTGTTGGTGAACAGCCGAAAATAAAAATTATGCTCTCACTCAATATTTATTATATTCATGCAGGCTGCAAGAACTAGCATCTATAGGCTATAGCTGAAGTTTACGAAATGCTTTACGTCGGAAGCTGCTTTGAACGACGGCACTTTTATCTAGTGTTGTTAGCATTGGAACTTCTTGATGGTTGCTATAATGTGTGGACATTATACGATACCGTAAGTTAAGTTATGGTACCTAAAATTTATGAACTTCTTTTCATGAGTTTGCGTTGTTTTAAAAGCTCACGCGGTGGATTTTCTAGTACCTAAAAATTAGGTCCGTCTTGGACTCTTTTGGCGGCAGAAAGGAACGTCCAGCGTCGTCTTTTACTTCCGTGCACGTTCCTTATCCGAATTTTTACCTCTGCTAAGCTGAAGATAGAATGTACCCCAAACTGTAACTTCCTACCTGCACTTCTGTTATTTGTGGGCAACTATAATTATATTTCCTTCGATCAGGATGGTTGGATTCAAATAACGAATAAAAATTTGCGCCAGGATATGCAAAATGCTAAGTCCATCAAAGGGACCAAAAATAACCAAAACGAACTGTGTAAGTTCGAAGGTATACTAATTTATCAGTCACAAGTTAGTTGGATATTTTTCTCTCGAGGTGTGTGTAGATCACAATGTAACGAGAGACGCTTATTGCAATTTGAACTCAAGTTGTAACATAAAAATTTGGTGAGGACAGTTTCTAGTATAAGATTATTTCATCAATTGTTCTCATAGTGATTATTTGTATGCATTAGATCCACATAAATGATAGATAGACATTTACATGTTAGGTACTGCCCTCACTACATTCTTTCTTCGAAAGAGAAACACTATCTTTATACCTAATATTTACGTATAAATTTTACACTCTTTGTATCCAGTATCCGCTAATTTTATTAATTTCTTCTAAAATTAAGAATTCAAATTAATTTTCTAAACTCTAGTATATAAAGGGTCTAAGATTTACACATTTATAGGAGTGCATATGTAACATTTTCCTAAATAAAATACTAATTAATTGGGTAGTGGGTTTTGGGTACACTCTGGGGTCTACTTTAGCGAATACGTAGGAACCACCTCACTACTGTTTATCTGAAGTCCCATGCTAATCCTCGTCATCGGAGCTTTTAAAAGGGTCCCAACCCTTCTCTCTCTCTCTCTCTATCTCTCTTTCTCTCTCTCCGCTACTCCACTCCAACAAGAGAACTACCAAAATCGAACTCGTCACCGAACGCAAGAGGAGGAAGAAGAAGAAGCGATACTTCCCCGCGTCTCCAATGGCGTGGAGGCGCCTCGCTCGAACTGTTCGTCACCCTCGGCCGCTTCCCCCGCTCTGCGGCGCCGCGATCTCCACCAAAGCCCCTTCTTCCGAATCGGTTCCGCCGCGTTTCGGTTTCTCTCGTCTTCTTCCTCTCTCTCCCCTCGGCGCCGCTCCGATCTCGCCCACTTTCCCTCCATGCTCCGGTTCAGTGAGCTCTTCTCCCAATTACATCGTTGCTTTTCGATTTTTATGAGAAATTGAGAAATGGCTTTTGTTTGGATTGGGGTTTTGGCCCATTGTATCTGATCCTTTTTCTCGGTGTAGTTGATCGGTCGATGTGGTTTGGGGAAGGCGATGAGGTGGTTTTCAAGCCAAGCGTGGGTTGATGTGCCCACTGGTGGAGTTGTGGAGGTGCCTCTGGCGCAAACAGGCGAGGGCATCGCCGAGTGCGAGCTCCTCAAGTGGTTCGTCGAGGAGGTGAGAAAGATTTTTCTTTGATTTTTTTTATGATCAATTTACGGTTTGGGTCTTGTAGAAATTTATTTGATGGAGTAATTTACGGTGAGAGGTGATTGTGGTTTGCTTTTTCTTTTTTTTTTGTGAATTGAGTATTGATTTGTTGAGTATGAATGCTGTGTGGTTGGTTATAAGCGTAAGGTGCATAAAAATCTTTTTTTTTTTTTTACGTTGGCAGAGAAAATAATATGAGGAAATAGCATAGCACAAATAAATGGTAATGTTAAAGCAATTTGACATGCAAAATGCGGCTGCACAGATCATACTTAGGGCCTGTTTGGTCATAGTAGCGATTCTTTAGAAGTGGTCATTGAGTAGAGCTTCCCAAGCCATGCGCTTCACCCAATATTTGTCGTACAACTTCTATATTTGAGAAGTAGAGGTGGCGGCAACAGGATGGCCAAAAGCTTTTGGTTAACAACCAAATCAAAATAGGCTTCTGAACCAAAAAGAATGCTCCAATTTGCTGCTTTTGTGCCTGCTCTAGTGTGAAACTGTTAAAAAGGATTCAGTTCGAAATGTTGTTATGACTTTGTAAATTGCTGTACTCAAAAAAGACTCCTAAATCTTTCCTGTCTGCCTAAACCCCTCAGCACGTTGGCTTTAAGCCAAAAGCAGAAGCTTCAATTCGGATATTCCACTTTTGTGGTCAAGAAGCCTACTTAGGCTTCTAGTGTCAAATTGGATTTTCCACTACATAGTTCTCGTCAGACCAAACATACTGTTTCTTTGTTTGAATTGAAAGTTCAGTTATACTGATTCTTTCTCAACTATATAATTGTTCACAGGGTGGTTGTTAGATATTAATAGAATGTCCAATGGCAGGGTGATCAAGTGGAAGAATTTCAAAGGCTTTGTGAGGTACAAAGTGACAAAGCCACTATTGAAATTACAAGCCGCTTCAAAGGAAAAGTCCTTCAAATTCTTTTTGTTCCCGGTGATATAGTGAAGGTACTGCTGCATGAGCTTATCTGTGACAGATATTTATTAGATATAGAACAATTTCTTTGTATACTTTGTTTCATTTCACTATTTATGTTACTTTGACAGCCAAAAAATCATTTGTTCTTAGGTATCCTTCGTATCACTGAGTTACCCTTGTGTGTAATAAGGCTTGGTTAAGAAGATATTGGCCTATACTATACAATAGTTAGTGACTATTGTGCTTAAAAATTAGCTGTTTTACCGACCGTCCCTAGAGGAAGTGGCAAAGGGCTTGGTGGTTGGTACCCGAGACCCAAGTTCGAATCCTAGTTGATTCATATTTCCAGCTAAGTTTATTTCTAAATGAAATAAACGAAGCGGGTAGCGTGCTACCTATCTCTCTCTCTCAAAAAAAAAAAAAGAAAAAAAAAGAAGCTGTTTTCTGCACTAATTGTTGAACCATTCAATAAGATCTTTGGAATCCAGGAGATTTTATAAAGTTCTGTGAGGAGAAGTTCATAATTTCTTTAAGGGCATATGAAATATGCGCATTATTTTTCTTGCACATATTTTGGCATATATGCAAGCACTTCAAGCAGCTTTACAGTAGCTCAGGATATGCCGATATGAAACTTTAAATACATAAAATGTTTTGTTCATTTACATCTGTCCTGTCTTTCGAATATAGAGAGAAGGGTCTTTTAAAATTTAATGACTTCAAGCAGACAAGAGTTATTATTTAATTTACTTTTTGAATAGCTATTGTAGCGGAAAGATCCTGAGGCTACATAGTGTGATTTTCGTAGGTTGGTGAGACTTTATTGAAGATTCTTGTTGAAGACACTCCAAGCTCTTTAGACACTCAAAGTCCTTTGACATCTGTCTCTGATTTTGCTGGAGTAGATTGTGAAAGCTCATCAGATGCAGAAGAAGAGATTGTTGGGGGAATTTTAGCTACACCTGCCGTTAGGCACCTAGCAAAGCAGCATGGTATAAACATAAATGATATTCGTGGAACAGGAAAAGATGGAAGGGTTTTGAAAGAAGATATTCTGAATTTTGTTTCTAGCAAGATTACAAGCCAAGAACCACCTTCAATTTCACGAACTATTATTGATGAAGATGAACTTGAGCTACTGAACAATGGGAAAACATTAAATATGAATTTTGTCGAAAATCAACATTATGAAGATAAGACGATTCCTCTCAGGTAATTGTTTATACTTGTATCAGATTATACTGAAAATCAACATAATACTGCTAAGATAATGGCTAGAGCCATGGCTTCTGACAAGAGAAACTACTTTTCCAATCTTGCTACACCGAACAATGTCCTATCAATTGAACTCCTTTTCCAATCTTGCTACATTGAACAATGTCCTATAAATTGAGCACCAGGAAATAACAGAGTTTTCTTAAACACAAAGTTGTAAAATTTTTTATTATGTAAATAGATGATTTTGCAGGGATATTTATATGTGAAAACCCTTAATTTTGATTTATGCATTTGGTCCCTTATAATTTATGATAAATTATTTCTTGGGCCTTTTATATGGATCTTGTTCCAGTTTAGAGAAAACTTAAGCGCTAGTAGAATTGAAGAGAATGTTTAACATTTCAGGGGATATCAGAGATCGATGGTCAAATCAATGAGCATGGCTGCAAAAGTACCCCATTTTCATTACCTAGAAGAAATAAACTGCGATGCTCTTGTAGATCTTAAGGCTGCATTCCAAAGTGGAAATACAGATCAAAATGTCAAGCACACATTTCTTCCTTTCCTCATAAAGGCTCTCTCAGCGGCTTTGAGTAAATATCCTCTGTTGAATAGCTCCTTCCATGAGGAAGCCAATGAAGTTATCGTTAAAGGTATCTCTTATATTCTTTTTAGGTTTCAACATAAAGAAATGCAACTTGCTTTCATTTGATTTTATCTATTATAAGAGAATTTCACTACTAATTCAACCAGTTTCTTGGGGATCTCCTTTGAATTTCATGTTGTTCAAAATTTTGTTTACTATTATTTCATAGTGACATCTATATAAAATTAATTCGCGGAGTTGAAGGAATTTTATGCTTCGTATGATGCCACAACTATTGCTATCACTGCAGAATATCTCTTATGTACAGAATTTCGATTATACTGTCTTATTTATGTAGGTTGGCACAATATTGGAGTTGCGATGGCCACTCCTTATGGTTTAGTTGTGCCGAACATAAAGAAGGTTCAATCATTATCAGTATTGGAGGTCAGCTTTATTCTAAAGATACACTTATTATTTTGCTGTAATGCATGCAAGAATTGATTTAATCATGGCCATTCTGCAATCAGATCACGAAGGAATTGTCGCGGCTACAGCTGTTGGCATCAAATAACAAGCTAAGCTCTGAAGATATTACTGGGGGAACAATAACATTGAGCAACATCGGAGCCATCGGTGGAAAGTTCGGATCTCCACTTCTTAACTTACCTGAAGTGGCCATTATTGCAATTGGACGGATTCATAAACTTCCCCGTTATGATGATGATGACGAAACTATATATCCTGCTTCTGTAACCAATGTAAGCTGTCATATTTTGGGTTATTATGACTTGACCACCTTAGCTAGACGTCGACATATCTTGTATGTAAACATTGACGTATGGCTTTCATAAATTCACATCATGAAAATCCAATTAAGCATACTTTTGCAACATTTGTCGATGCAAAATCATCGCGTTTAACAGTGATTTATTCGCGTGCAGGTGACTATCGGGGCTGATCATAGAGTAGTAGATGGAGCCACAGTTGCTAGGTTCTGTAACGAGTGGAAGCTTCTGATCGAAAAGCCGGAGCTGCTTTTGTTACACATGAGATGATTCAGATAAAAATAGCCCAATTGAGTTAAAAATTCTGAAAAAGTTTGGCTCCTGAAGCTAGTGATTATTCAACTAGAAAGAAGCTTTTCTGAAATAAAGGCGAAAGTAGATATGTTTTGTTGTTGGAAAGCAGCAAAATAACCAATTTGTCTATGCATTCAGCAGACATTTGTATACATATTTATATGAAAGTGAAAAATGAAATTTGATCTTGATATATGTTGGTTCAATTTTCTTGAGTAATTGATATTTTGCTTGAATGAGCAATAATTTATGCTTAGTTGAGTTTTCGAAAACTTTTTATTTTGCTTAGGGAACAGGGGACAGTGAGAGATCTTCGGTAATGACGACGAAGTTTTATTTTTCTAAAAATCACGCAGGTGGATTTAAGTAAAAATTGTATGTCAATCTCTCAATTCGAAATTAAAGATTCTGGAGAGATAGAAATAGCTTTTAAATATTCAGTGTTTAACACACCTTTAGAAAGACCCTAATAGGTGAAATCAAGTGCTAACGGGGAAGCATTACGTAACCCGGATTCGCTATTCATCGGCACGCATTTATGCTCAATTCGAGTACATTTTGGACTCCTGTGGGTTCGGACCCGATCTACCCGATCCACTACCATTAGCTCGCTCCGATCGTGGTTACAACATTCCACTGGTACATGGCACGGTGCAACTTCGGGCCGGGCTGCAACATGGCACGGTGCTTAGCTGCCGTGTCGGCCCGGCCCGGCCTTTAGGGCCGTGCTGGGCCTATCCTCCGGTCTCATCTTTTCTCAAAAAAATTATTTTTTTTAAAAAAAATTAAATATTCGTTATTTTATAATTATCTGTTATAAATATTAAAGTTTTTTGTATCAAAATATAAATTTAAATAGAAAATTTAACCTTCATATTTTCAAATTATATTATTTTAAAAAAATTTTAAAGATTTAAAGGACCGGCTCGAAGCACGGCCCGGTCCTTGCCTTCTGAGCCAGAGAGCCGTACTGGGTCGCAGGCTTCATAGATCCGGCCCGGCATGGAGAGACCCGGATTATAATCCGGGCCGGGCCGGGCCGAGATTACTCTTGCCCGTTTTGATCCGGCACGGCCTGCACCTCACCCTCTCCTATAAATACGAAACCCCGCAAGCAGTCCAAAACCCTAGAAGTCGAAAGAGGAGAAGGAACCGCCGCAGCGAAGGAGGAGAAGGGCATCGCTAACCGATCGCCATGGTAATCCGTCTAATCGAAATTCTTTCTCCTCTTACTCTATTTCGCTTCTACTCACCTTGTTCGATCGGTTCTTCTTCTTATTCGTAGGGTATCGATCTCGTCGCCGGAGGAAGGAGCAAGAAGGCGAGGCGCACGGCGCCCAAATCCGACGATGTTTACCTCAAGCTTCTCGTGAAGGTGAGATCTCACGCAGATCCGATGGGCTTTTGTTGTAGATGTGATCTCTCTTTCCATTTTGAATCGGATTTGATAGGTTTTTAACAACTCTTTCGGATCCATTGTTGTATCAGCTTTATAGGTTTTTGGTTCGTAGGACGGGGAGCAAGTTTAATGCGGTGATTTTGAAAAGGCTCTTCATGAGCAGGACCAATAAGCCTCCGATCTCCCTCAGGAGGCTCGTCAACTTCATGAGTGGAAAGGTTTTGGTCTCTAATGCCTCAGCTTTTCTATCATCTCTTTCAGCTTAGTGACAAGGATCTGATTGTTTTCAACTTTTTTGTTCTGTTTTTCCTAAAATTAGGAGGGTAAGATCGCCGTGATTGTGGGGACGGTGACCGATGACAAGAGGGTTTACGAGGTGCCGGCGATGAAGGTGACGGCTCTGAGGTTCACAGAGACGGCGAGGGCGAGGATCGTCAATGCCGGGGGAGAGTGCCTGACCTTTGACCAGCTCGCTCTTCAGGCCCCTCTTGGGCAGAACACGGTATGGGCGCATTCCTATGTTGCTGTTTTTCTCATGCATTATGTAGCACGCTTAAATGTTATGATATGTTGCTTCACTTAAATGTTATCTTTGCACAGCAAATGTGAAAAAAAGGAGTTTTTTTCCTTTTTCCTATGGTTTTCTGGTTTAGTGCTAGTTAGGAATTACCGGATGACATTTGTAGCAGTTGCGGATAAATGTGTTTGCTTTTTTCCTTGAATGCCTTTCTTGCGGCGACTGCTGTACATGACGTTTGGAATCATATTGTTGTTTGTGTTGATGCAAATTGCAGTCGTTTACCTCTAAATTTTTGTCGTCATTATTGTTGACTTCTCTTTTGATTGTGAAAAATACACACTGTGGAAATGGTGCTAAACAATATTTAGATCAAGTGACTTTGTTGCTGTAGAATTGGCTTCTTTTGGTTGAGTGAAGGTGAATTATGGCTTGTTTTGGTTCCCAGTGATGTTCAATTTGACCATGCTAATACTGATATCCTTTGATGATATGCTATTAATTGTTCTGAGGGAATCAATATTTTGATGCTTCATGCCCTGTGAAGTTGTTTTTTCTTATCTGGGCCGTTCTATAGAAAATCTTATATCATTGAGCTCATTTTAAGCATTCCGTGACTGTTTTGAACCTCACGATGTTTTGAGATCTCCTTGTTAAGCTCTCTCTCCTGACCTCATTCATGTATGCTTCCAAGGTTTTGACTTTTGATGTTTATCCTGCAAATGTTGCAGTGATGATATGTTTTATCCCAGCTCATTATGAGATTTCCATTGAATGGAGTATCAAGGAATGGAGAATAAAACATTATCTGAGCATATGTTACTACAGCAAAATCTTTCTTCTCTCAATTCTCTTCTATATATTGTTGCATTTAAAATAATTGTCCTTCTTACTATGGTATCATCCTCCCTTTTTTTTTGGTGATTATGTACGTGAGTCAACCTATTTTTTAGTTAGTTTTTAACTATTGTTTAGTTAGCTTTTATTACTATTAATTCTGTTCTTTCACTTCATGTTGGGCATAAGTTGAATAGGATGAATGTGATGCTAATCTAATACGTGAATGTTTGCAGGTTCTTCTAAGGGGTCCAAAGAATGCTAGGGAAGCTGTGAAGCACTTCGGCAAGGCTCCTGGTGTTCCACACAGCCACACTAAGCCATATGTGCGTGCGAAGGGGAGGAAATTTGAGAAGGCCAGAGGAAAGAGAAACAGCAGGGGATTTAGAGTTTGAGTTGGTTGGCTTTTTTTTTTTTTTCTATATTTCGTCAATGGATTAAGAACAACTGTTTTCATTGTCTGTCAAGACTTGTTTCCAATTTTGTTAGAATGTTTCTTATTCAGGAAATGTCGATGTATGCTTGATCCTTTGTGATCAGGAAAGATTGTTTAGACTTGGGGGTTATGCGTGTGTTTCATCTGTTAAATGTGTTTGCTCTCTTCAATGCCTCTTGCATTAGAAGCCTGGTTTATATTTCTCTTACAGCTAGAATCTGACTGTTCAGTTAACAGCCATATTTTTGCATCATCTCTGTATCGGTTTTGTCATTTGGATGTTTAATCGTGAACTGGAAGCAGGAGTTTGAATGCACGACTGCTTGCAGATTCAACAGGTGCAATGAAAATTGTTTGACAGAACCTAATTGCAGAGCTGCCAATGTTTCCCTGAGCACCTAATGTATGCAACAGTTGTGGTGGAAATGGTTGAAGCAGAAAATGGGAAACTGCTCTTGCTTTGCTATACAGTTTTAGTGTAGGTTAAATATAGCTATCCAGTAAGGCAACGTAGTATTGTGAAGCGCCAAGTCACATGGTCGAGCCAACACTGTTTAATGTGGATCCAAACACTATATGAATCTATAGCAAATGCCCAGGACTCTATTGTGGTAAAGCAGAATAACTCCGAGAATAAACATTTTTCAACATAAAGGGTGAACTCTCATCACAGTGAGAACCCCTTCTTCACACCGCCTTTTCAAACTATAAAGTTCTTTCTCTTCATAGAAGGTCAATATTATTCACAAATGATTAATTTCCTAGAGTCCAGCTATGGTACTTGTAAAAGCACCAAGCACTTGATGCTTGTAAGTTTTTTACCGTTAGATCTATTTCTCGAATCATTTTCAACCATTAGATTATACTATTCAACCAACCACCCACTCAACCCTAGGAGGCCCACATCATCCTAACCGTATATTTCTTAATCCAATGGCTAAAAATCTACAAACAAATAACTTGATACTTTTAAAAGCATAGGAGCTCAATTCTAATTTCCTATGGTCCAAACAGACCAAGAAGTTTCAATCATTCAAAACTAGGAACCAAGGCTCTGGTCTCCAATTTCCTTCTCATATTGCTTGCCAGTAATCACAATATGAGCAACAAAAAAGCATGCAAGCATTCAATATCGGGATATCATACCTTTTTTAAATGATATCACTCTTGAAAATGCAACTGGATTTGGTGGGCAAAGGCGTTATAGATCATTGTTTTCCCAGTCATTCAACACTAACATTCAACTAGCTTTGCACACAAGCACATACATTATCTCATGCGATTATGCTAACAGCACAATCATTATTACAAGCCCATTACATGTAACTTTTCTGAAAAAAAGTGTAGTCAGTTAGAATTTACCAGCTTTAGTAGTACATATAACTGAAACAAGATAAGCTGCAAAACAAAAAAAATAAAAAAAAGTTCATTGGAGATCTAGAACTTTCGAATGAACTCATAAATGTGATCAGAGATCTCATTTGGCTTTTCTTGGTTAATGAAGTGGCCCACTCCTTCCATTACAACAACATCTTGAAGGAAGGGAACATCCTTCCTGAACCCACCCTCGTGTATGTAAGCTTGAACACCTGGGGTGTGGTAGGTCAAGTCCAAATCCCCCACAATAAATTTCACAGGCACTTTTATTGGCTCCCCTGTCCAAGGTGCTAATAGCTCCCAGTTCCTGCATATTATTGAACGAAAAATGTCACTCCATTTCAAAGTAGAAGAGATAATTACATATTATATGCCCTTCTAAATTATCAACTTAAAAAAGACAATCCTGAGTGCACTTAAACCAACAGATTACATTACAAGAATTAAAAGAACATGGACCAATCGCAGTTTATTGAATGCTAAGGAACTTTTACCCTCAGATTAACGAAAAAAATAGCTATGCTTGTTGGTTAAAAAGAGTCATGAAATTAAACTAAGCTTCTACATCATAGAGTAAGGTAAATCACGAGAAACATACAAGTTCATGCATCGGTAGTAGTTCAATCCTCCAGTAAAGCCCGACTGCTTGAATTTGCTGGCGAAATAGTTTATATCTTCTTCAGACAACCAAGAGGGCAAGTTAATTACTGTATCAAAGGAGCCGCCAAATCCTTTCTCTTTGGACACAACAAGAGCCGATGGCTTGCGATATGTTAAGAATTTCTTAATTAGTAGTGCGGTGTCAATGCGAGCAAATTCAGCTTCAGCCACTCCAGGTTCCTGCAGAGCATTCAAGCAAGTATGTAGTGATCCATGGAACCAGACCAGCTAAAGGAAAAATACTACACTCCTAAAAATTAGTAATAAATCCTCGACCTCCAATTGTAAAAATCAACACACTCTCTATGGTCACCATTGGATTAAATACATGCATGAAATGTAAAGAGGCCCTAAACACTGATATACCATTCTTGCAAAATCTATAACTAATTTTGACTGCGATAACATAATTCGATTTTATAAAAGGACTCGCCTGGAATCGGCAGATATAGTGATCTTCTCCAAAGATTGCCCTAATCGAATCCACCGGCCGTCGCGACGGGTGGCGGGCGTTGAACACAACGCTCAGGTTTACCAGCGCCTTCACCAAATCCGGCCGGAGCAAGCACAGGCTCCATGCCACCACCGCTCCCCAGTCATGCCCCACCACAAACACCTGTTCCAAATTGTAAATTCAAATTCAAATTTCAACTCTTCTTGATTTAGGGCCAATTAAAACTGAATTTAGTCCCTAAAGTTTGACCCGAGCCCTTATAATTTAGCATGTGAGCTCTTCTTAAAAACCTATGCTCCTGCACCATCTTTGTGTGTGCGCGCGCGCGTGCGCGCGTCAAAATCAAAATTTTGCAAGTAAAATCAAAATCAAGGACAAAGTAGATATCAAGGTTTTGATTAAATTAGAAACTTCCTAGATTGATCTTATATGAAATGGCTGAGGAATAATGTTAACACCTTCCATTCATATGCATGGTAGTGATCGGGTTAACCATATATATTGATTAAAGAGGTGATAAAAGAAACAAAAAACATAAATTTACGACATTAAATGGCGGATATGGGCATTTCATCTCACAATCTCTTGAAACTGAGCAGCTTAAGGCCGCCCAAACTTTCATACATACATATGAAATAATCCGAAACAATCGTTATTCTCCTAAAGCTCAAGCTTCCAAAAAATAATATTTTTAATACTTTACCTCCAACACTCCTCATCACGTTTATGCCCGAGACTATATCATTTTGTCTAACTCTCTCTCTGTCTCATCTACAACACTTTTTGATTAAGCCCAAAACGTGAAGTTTGAATTATAGTGAAAGAAAATTAAATAAAGTTAGGGTCATTTAATATTTTATACGCGACGACATGTTATCTTGGAAAAACGATAGCAAATGGTTGAGAAATAGTGGTAACGAAAACGGTGGTGCTAAATGAATTACTTGTTGTTGGCCGAGGGATTGGATGAGGGCGACGAGGTCGCCGATGACGTGGAGGACGGAGTAGGAGGAGGGACACGGGGGCGCGTCGGAGTCGCCGTAGCCGCGGAGGTCGGGGGCGACGGCGCGGAAGCCGCGGCCGGCGAGGGAGAGGATCTGGTGCCGCCACGTGTACCAGAGCTCCGGGAACCCGTGGAGCAGCAGCACCACAGGGCCCTCCCCCTTCTCCGCCACGTGCATCTTGATCCCGTTCACCTCCACCGTCCGATGCGTGATCGTCTCCATTCTCTCTCTCTCTCTCTCTCTCTCTCTCTCTCTCTCTTCTCTGATCTTTGTTCTTTCTTCTTCTTTTTTTTTTTTAAATGAAGCAGAGAGTTTTAGATATAATCTAATCTTATGATAGGGATGTGATCGTGTCAAATGCAAGGGAAAGGAAAGCGACGAACGGTGGAGGATTAGTTACTGTGTTTGCAAGGCCAGAATGGTCGAAATAGACGGCCGAATCTTTATTTCCGGATTAACCAATATCCGTGCCCATTGTTGGGCTGGAAATGGGCCTAATTAAACATAGCCCATCTTAAGACCAGCTTTCCGAATCTACATGCTACATTCGGATGTCTCAAGAAATTATCGTCGAAAACTTTATTTGGTTGAGATCTTGATTTTTGCTCCACAAATTATCTTGTATGATAATATATTTCACTCATGAGATGATTTATATTACAATCTAGTCACTTGGCCATACTACTCGTCCACCAAAGTAGGAGATTTGTAATTGGTCCATGCAAGTACTCTAAGAAAATTATCTGTGTTAACTAAAATTAATACATCAGCAATTTATAAAGATACTAAAAAAAAAAAAAAGTGTTAAAGTCATGCATTCACAGCTCATAAAAATAGTTAGTTTCTGATAAATTATATGAAACAGTAGTTGCACTCCAATAACATAAACTACTAGCGAACTATTGTTTCAAATAATTTAATAGTTTCGCCAGCTGCTTAAATTTATTCCTAAAACCACTTACTACTACACCTAATAAAATTAGCTAGGTACATTACACAATCAAAACTTTTTGATGAACTCGTAGATGTGATCAGCAATCTCCTGTGGCTTCTCCTGGTTGATGAAATGGCCCACTCCTACCATGATAACAACCTCTTGTAAGAGGGGGACATCTCTCTTGAACCCACCCTCGTGTATGTACTCCTTAGCACCTGGGATATGGTACGTTAAATCCTGATCCCCCACAATAAACTTGGCTGGTACTCTGATCTCCACTCCCGTCCACGGCGCCGTGAGCTCCCAGGTCCTGCACATTTGAAACAGTGAAAAGTTTTTTTTTAAAATTTAAATATTTCTATATGTTGTTGTTTTAGTGCATTTATATTTTACTATCCTGCAGGAGGTTGAATACAACTGATGAATAAAATGATAGAATAGTAAAATACAATCGCGGGAGAAATACTCACGAGTCCAGAGCGCGGTAGTAGTTCAATCCTCCGGTGAAGCCGGATTTCTCGAATTTGCTCGCGTAGTAGTTGATGTCCTCTTCCGAGAGCCAAGGTGGAAGCACAATTTCCTTATCAGGGAGCGATCCAAATCCGTTTCCTCTTGGCACAATAACCGGGAGTGGATCGCGGTATGTGAAGAATTTCTTCAGCAGCAACCCGGTGTTAATGCGAGCGAATTCGGCTTCGGATCGTTCCGGATCCTGCAGTACTGGGTTTATTTTGATCATTCGCTTCAATGATGAATTAACAAGGCTCAATTTAAGCTGTCCATTAATTTTATCGGAGTCTAAATTTGACCTGAAATGCGCATATGTAGTAGTCGTCGCCGTAGATGGCCCTTAACACCTCTAGCGGCTTCAGGTGCGGACTCCGCGGCTGGAAAGCCACGCTGAGGTTCACCAGCGCCGTCACCTTGTCCGGCCGAAACATGCACAGGCTCCACGCCACCATCGCCCCCCAGTCGTGACCCACCACAAACACCTTTCATGCACAAACACTAGGAACTTAATTATTACGCCTTTTCTTCTTCTTGTTGTTGTTGTTTTTTTTTTTTTTTTTGCTTCAATTTTAAGAGAATTTTGCGTATGTTTTCCTTAAAAATAGAAGCATTCATTCATGTGTATAGTACTACAAAAGTTACAAAATGCAACATGCATGTACTAGGCTAATAAATGTGTTTGTACAAGCTGAGAAATAACAAAAATAACCTTTTTGTTAGAAATAGTTTTTATTTCTATGAGAGTTTTCTCGCGTTAGAAAAGCTACCGTAAAAATTCTTATTTTTTCAATTGATGATATTACTTTTGGCATGAAAATATGGGCTATTTATCAAAGCATAGACACTTTTAAGCGGTATACAAACAAATATGCGGACGAATTCTTGAGCTCTTTATAATTAAATATATATTTTGTATATTCTGTTAGAGCGCATTTCATTCGCATTATATCCTGTCCGAATTATTAAGAATCTCGTAAATTTTTTAGAAAATTTAATGTGTTTGATTCATTATGCGTGAAATTCCGTGGGCAATGCAAAATTACTAACACTATAGGATTATACTAAAAATGTTACTGAAAAAGGGGATGGATATATATCTTGAATATACTAATTACTAGTAATCTTATAGCTGATGAAAATTTTCAAAATTTAAATTCAAAATCTAAATTTGAATTTAAAATTCAAATCTAAATCTTTAAATTTGAATTCAAAATTTGGATTCTAAAAAAAATTATATTTAAAATGCAAACTCAAAATTAGAATTTAAATTTAAAATTTAAAATAATATTTAAATTTTAATATAAAATTTTAAATTTAAATTCGAACTTGAGTATAAACTTTATTCTCAAAATTGCTAAAATCTACCAAAGGAACTAAATACAATAATCTTATATATACAGTAATTTATTTTACGTTATTGCACCGGACTAAATCTACTTACTAATGCAACACTATTAGTTCGAATCTTTTATTTATAAATTTTATTTTATATATATATATATATATATTTAGTCAGTACACGTGACATAATTTATTTGAGATTAAATTTGTTTTGAAAGTGATCGAAAAGAGGACCTTATCTTGACCGAGGGCGTGGATGAGTGCGACGATATCGCCGACGACGTGGAGCATGGTGTAGGAGGCGGCGGAGAGCGGAGCGTCGGTGCCGCCGAAGCCACGGAGGTCGGGGGCGACGGCGCGGAAGCCGCGGGCGGCGAGGGAGACGATCTGGTGCCGCCACGAGTACCAAAGCTCAGGGAATCCGTGCAGCAGCAGCACCACCGCACCCTCCCCCTTCTCCGCCACGTGCATCTTGATCCCGTTCACCTCCATCGTCCGATGCGTGATCGTGTCATCATCCATTCTACGTACCTCTCTTTCTCCTTCTCCACTCTCTACTCTCTCTCTCTAGATCTAGTCTATACTCTATAGTAGTGTGCATGATCGATAAGATATATATATATATATATAGAGAGAGAGAGAGAGAGTTATTAATCTACAGAAATATAAAGTTAGGGAAAGGGATTAATAAATGAGGGAGTTGGCAGAGGCTGCATTGGGGAACGGACGATCCGAAGAAAAGTGACGAGGCGAACTTTATCTCGTGGCAGTACTGCAGTACAGGTAGGTGAGCTGCTCTTTATGGAGAGCCTTCTCATCCTCCTTAGGCCAATTTGCATAAAAAATTCACTTATTTTGAACTTTTACAAAATCGGACCATCTTTTTTATTTTTGCAAATTCGGTCCGCTTTTTCAGCAAACTGATCAAAATATCCTTATTATTTTTTCTCTTTCCTCTTTCTCTCTCCTCTTCGTTTCTGTCGTTCTTTTTTTTTTCTCGCCGAAAAAAAAGAGGCGGATCGGACCGTCGCCTCCCTCCTCACCCTCCTTCACCGTTGCCTCCCTCCTCACCCTCCTCTCCACCGCCCACGACCCCCTCTCCTCTCCCCCGCCGCTGCCGCCGAGTCCACCCCCACCGTCGTCTCCGTCGCCGTCGCCGAGCCCACGGCCATGGCGGCGGCGGCCCCATGGCCGCNGTCGGGCGCGTTCTTTTTTTTTTTTTTTTTTCTCTCGTTCTTTTTCTTTTTCTTCTTCTTCTTCCTCCTGCTGGAGCACTTCTTTTTTCCCCTCTTCTTCTTCTTCTTCTTCTTCTTCTTCTTCTTCTTCTTCTTCTTCTTCCTGTAAGAGCACGGGGCGCGCCACGGCGATTTCCGGCCTCGCCAAGCGGCGTCCACCCGGCGGCGTTCTGCAGGGAGGGGTCGGCACCGGCGACCGCGAGCGCCGCGGCGAGACTGGGGGCGCGCGGGAGGCGGGCGACGAGGTAGAGCGGGGTGTCGCAGCCGTAGACGTCGCGCCGGTCGAGGGCGGCCGCGACGCGCGCCGCCCGGCGCTCCGCTCTGGCAGCGTCGGCCGCCGTCGCGATCTCCGACGACTGCTTCTTCTTCTTTGTAATGGTGTAATGGTGCACGCGGGCCGGTGCACGCAGCGGCAGCGGGCGGGCACGCGGGCGCGCTGCGGCTGCTTCTTCTTCGTCGTAATGGTATAATGGTGCACCATTACACCATTAATGGTGTAATTTCATGGTGTAATGGTGTAATGGTGCACCATTAGTGTAATGGTGCACCATTGCACCATTACACCATTAATGGTGCACCATTACACCATTACACCAATGCACCATTACACCATTAATGATGTAATGGTGCACCATTACACCATTAATAGTGTAATTTCATGGTGTAATGATGCAATGGTGCACCATTACACCATTTTTATGGTGTAATGGTGCAATGGTGCACCATTACACCATTAATGGGGCGTGGGCTTGGCGACGGCAATCGAGACGACGGTGACGGCGACGAAGACGACGGTGGGGGTGACGAGGGCTCAGCAAGGGGAGTGACAAGGCGATTGGAGGGTGACGAGGCGGTCGGCAAGGGGCGGGACGTGGGCTCGGCGACGGCGACGACGACGACGACGGAGACGACGGTGGGGGTGGGCTCGGCGGCGGCAGCGGGGGAGAGGAGAAGGGGCTCGGCGGCGGAGCTTCGCGTGAAGAGGGAGACGATCNCATGGCCGTGGGCTCGGCGACGGCGACGGAGACGACGGTGGGGGTGGACTCGGCGGCAGCGGCGGGGGAGAGGAGTTGGGGTCGTGGGCGGTGGAGAGGAGGGTGAGGAGGGAGGCAACGGTGAAGGAGGGTGAGGAGGGAGGCGACGGTCCGATCCGCCTCTTTTTTTTCGGCGAGAAAAAAAAAAGAACGACAGAAACGAAGAGGAGAGAGAAAGAGGAAAGAGAAAAAATAATAAAAGTATTTTGGTCAATTTACTGAAAAAACGGACCGAATCTGCAAAAACGAAAAAAGTGGCCCGATTTTGCAAAAGCCCAAAATAAGTGAATTTTTTATGCAAAAAGGCCTCCTCCTTAATCCATGCTTAATTACTCGCAAATTAATCTGCCAAAGAGATTTGATACTAATTAACGAATGCGCATAAATTAAGAGATAGGCTTCTTTATTTTTTGACAAATCTGTAAACATTATGCCTTAACCAGTTTATTAATTACCATATGCATACTATAAGTCTATGATATAATTTTTATACAAATAAATAACTTGTTATTTTTGTCTTATTTTTTGATCCTTGTAATGCTTACGCTATTAATGAACCAAATTGGAACTAAAATAGATGAGAGAAAAATAATAAGATCGTGGATTTATGTAAAATAATTGTGTTTTAAATTAAAGTGTAATATTTTAATTATTTATACTCTGCAAAAAATTTTATAATAATTAAGGCAGAGAGCTTACTAAGTACATACACCATAATGCGTTTCTTGCAGGTGTCACCGTTCAGAGCATTAACAGTTGTTAATTACTACTCGCAACTAAAATTACCATTCGTTGTATACATCGAGAGTATCTACAAGAGAAATGTTGTACTGATTGTTCAGGCGAATTCATTATGAGAAATAATACGGCACATTCAAAAATATATTTTTAAATCTTACACTCTACTTATTCAAGAGTACACTCTACTTATTCAAGAGTACACGCAAGGTTTTTAAGATATTGGGTATCAAAAAATAAACTTATGATAAAACTAGCATTATAAAATTAAATGTTAGGTAAATAATGTGTAAAATTTATACTTACTCTCGGCATGTAAATAGCATTGCTTATTCTTTATTTTTAGTTAATATATATTTTTAAATTTATTTTTTATTAGATCATCTTGTAAGTAATAAGATATCAGGATTCATTTTATTTAAATTTCTCGTACTGTGTTGCCGTAGATTTAATTCCTCCCATATTTTTGGGTTTAACCTTGAGTGTGAAACAACCGTTGTACTCTAAAAGCTTAAATGAGAGAAAATTAATATGCTAAGAGCCTGACGTGACTCGAACTCAGGACCTCCTGCTCTGATACCATGTGAAATAACCGTTATACTTTAAAAATTTAAGCTGTTAGAGAACGGTGTTTAAACATTTTTATATTTAACATTGAGCAGCACGGCTTTTGGCGCAACTGCTCAGGTTATTACTGTTCCAGCTTTAAATGCCGTTTACTTTTCCGGCTGCGAGACAGACACGTGTACTTCGGTGGGCATCTTTGAGAATTAATATCAGCTTAATACGTGTAACAAAACACCATTTTGTGGGCACTAAAGTGTACCTGTGTATAATACAACTCAGAATATTATTGACGAATTAGAAGATTAACATGTAGTTTCCAAAATTAATTAAAAAGGAGTATGTTGCGTGAAAGTGGTTGATCAATAATATTCTGAAGTACATCTCATGTAGCGTTGAGGGCTTTCCTTGGACAAGTAATGCATTTATTGAGATCTTGAAAAGCACCAGGATGTCTAGCTAAAAAAGATACTGTGGGGACTCCATCTACTTTTAAAGTATGCGGGAATTTAAATCACAAAAATCTTAGATGTACGGTTAGCGACTAGCAACAAGTTACATACAGAGGTGGTTTGGAGCTCTGGATCCATGGCCACAAATGTTACATACAGAGGTGGTTTGTAGCAATTGATTTTTAAGATCAATTAACCAAACAAGCAGTAAACAAATGTTATTAACTGATCTTCTCATTGATGATATTTTTAAATGCCAAATATGAAGTATCAATGAAAAATAGTCAGTTCCCATAGTCTCTCTTTATTTTCTGACACTTAATTTTAAGTCCATATATACGCGCCGTGCCCTAAAACTTTGCAAATAATATATTATAACCCTTCCCTGGACCTGTTGAAACTTTGATGAGACAAATGAAGGCTCCACATAGAAACATTACCAGTATGTTCAATTGAATTCACACATACAACAACACCCTCACTTCATATAATTACCGCACATATACTGACACCCACTAAGCTTATTTGTGTATATACTTACAATACGGTTACTTGCAAACAGCATGAATATAAATAATCTGTATAATTTAGCGAAAAAATATCATCACACACAATGTCAGAATTTCTTAAAGAAACTGGATATATGCTCGGTAATCTCATTCGGTTTTTCTTCATTGATGAAGTGACCCACTCCCTTCATAACAACCACTTCGTCGAGGTTCGGGACGTACTTCTTGAGACCACCCTTGTTGATGAAGTCCTGGATCCCAGGGATATGGTAAGTCAAGTCCAGATCCCCCACGATGAACTTGGTCGGGACCTTAATTTGCGCTCCAGTCCATGGCGCCGTGAGCTCCCAGTTTCTGTATGCAGTTCACATGATATTACTACTTTCGGAGGCATTACATACAGGTGAAATGTTAATTATTTAGGATATTAACCATTATAAGTACTATGTGTGCTTTGTCCTTCTAACAAGATTGTTGCGTAAGTCTCTCAGAAGTTCATTTGACAGTATGAAAAAGAGCATAGGATAATTAAAATGGCATAGGTTATGTTTCTGTGGAACTTGCACCGTGGACGAAACCAAAGTTTGTCGAGGAGGACTTACGTGTCTAAGGATCTGTAGTAGTTCAGCGCGCCCGTGAAACCGGTCTTCTCGAATTTGCTCGCGTAGTATTTGATGTCCTCTTCAGATAGCCAAGGAGGCAAAGGAATTTGGTCATTTGGCGAACCCCAACCTTCCCTGGGGATAAATAGGGGGCCGGGAGTACGATATGTTAAGAACTTTTTGAGTACCAATGTAGTCCCAAGGCGAGCAAATTCTGCTTCTATCACTCCTGGTTCCTATCATATCAAATGCAGGCATCATAAAGCTAAAAACAGGGAATTGCAGTATCAACCACATGAATTACCACGATTTTCAAACGTCAAATGCAAAGCATATATTAAAGATCTTTTCTAGATAACAGCTAAGCCAGTAAGGTTATGTTCCAGTTTACTCAAACAGGTGATACCAGAGAAACAAAGTTTCAGAGCTCAAAATGGGTCAAAGCAGAACATCAACAGATTTGCAAATAACAGTACGCATGTAAAATGCATAACTACATATAACATTCCTAATTTGTGCATTGTTCTTCTTCAAGGCATTATCATACTAATCTTAAATGTACCACTTATCATTAGTTAGTTTCTTCAGAAGAATACGATTTCAAAAAGCAATATAAGCTCACGGGGAAAAAAATATTCAAAAAACAATGTAACCTATTTCAGAAATACGGTAGATATTCCATGACTCAGGGTAGCAGAAAACTGTAGATATTTCTATTTGGTTGAGCTCAGTTAAGTAGAGGTATTTCAGTTAAGTAGAGGTATTTAACAATGGGAAAAGTAAAAACAATGAATTAAACCTGAAATGAACCTGGGGTTGAATACAAATCTACTTTGAGACAATCTACATGTAGACCAATTCTTGAAAATCATGAGCTTCGGGATCTAAAATTGAATATGAAATCTCATTGTATCAGCTATTAAAATTTTGAATTCTCGGACTACTTAATCATAGGTAGAAGAGCATCTAAAATTTATAATCTTTGTTGTCTAGTCTAGCAATAAATTTCAGATAGTTTATATTACATTTATCAGTAAAAATCTAGTTGTCCAGTTCAACTCCTTCCAATGCATGTCACAAAATATCAGCCTTTGTTTCAAAACTGAGCTTTGAAATTCTAACTTGACTATAAAATTCACACAGATATAGCTGTGTGCAGAAAACAATTTCCTAAAGATGAGTTAATAAATTGAATACTCAATACATGGGCAATAATGTAGTAGTGGCTTAAAATTAAATTTACACAATACCTGGAATCGGCACACGTAGTAGTCGTCACCATAGAGGGACCTCAGATACTCCACCGGCTTCCGCGCCGGGTTCCGCGGCGCAAACGCTACGCTCAGATTCACCAACGCCTTCACCTTCTCCGGCCGAAACATGCACAGGTTCCACGCTATAATCGCACCCCAGTCGTGCCCCACCACAAATACCTACTAATACGGTAAATTTAACCTTTTAAATATTAAAAAGTTTAAGAATTAACTCTAATAAATCTGAACTAAAACGACTGATCATGTAGAAAACAAATTCAAAAATATAAATTAACAGATAGTACCGTAGCTGACAAAGCTGTCACAACGCATCCACCTTACTTTCTAAAGATAAAATGATTACTGAATCATCAGTGACATGATTGAAATAGCAAACAAATAAGTCTTTGCCGTGAATTCAGTGCCTGCTTTTATTTTATTTTTATCTTTCGTCAAAAAGGACTAAGAATTAAACCTGATCGGAACCGAGAGTATCTATGAGGGCGACGAGGTCGCCGACAATGTGGAAGATGGTATAGTCGGCGGCTTCGGGCGGGGCTTCGGAGTCGCCGTAGCCACGGAGGTCGGGGGCGATGGCGCGGAAGCCGCGGGCGGCGAGGCCGTGGATCTGGTTGCGCCACGTGTACCAGAGCTCCGGGAATCCGTGGAACAGCAGCACCACAGGCCCCTCCCCTTTCTCCGCCACGTGCATCTTGATCCCGTTCACCTCCACCGTCCGATGCGTGATCCCGTTTTCTCCTCCGACGTCCATTGCGATCTCGGGCTCCGCAGAAGAAGCGCTACGGGGGCAGCAGCAGTGGCAGAGCCTTCGAATGCAATCCACCACCATTTGATTAGGTACGATTTGAGGTGTTTAGATGGGCCATTAATTGTACGGATTGAATCATTTTATCTTCGCGTGGGAGAGTGGAGGACGCGTGTAATCCAATTAAAGGGACTTGAGAGGTGGTTTTGTTCGTGGTAAGGACGAGAGTTCTCTGTCATCGAGCGTACGAATTTAATTCTTTGCGTGGCTTCTCGACTCTTCTCCCGTTCGCTCATGCTGTGAACGAGCCAAACAGGAAACAGAGTGTATACCCATTACTATTTACAAATAATGAAAGAAAGAGAGTGTATACCCATTACTATTTACAAATAATGAAACAGAGTGTAAATTAACACTTATCTTTTTGTAATATTGAGCAAGAACAGGGGAATGCTGACAAAGCAATTCTGATTCAGCGAGAAATTTGTTTGTTATAATAGAAAAATAAAATACTTGACGTGCATTGAGTAATGTGCTTATCATATAATCTTTTTTTATATATAAAATTGTTATCTGAGCACCGTAGGAGGAAAATTAAAATTAAAATTTTGTGGCTCTGATAAAAATTATGATAAGAACTTAATTAGGAACTAGAGTGAAAAACTCAAGCGCTAAATTACAGTGTGACATGAATAATTGTGCACCTTAACCTAGAAACCAATCCAAGGCTAACGAAGAGATGTCCTGTTTTCAGAAAAATAGCAGATTACAACTTCTCATTCAGAGAAAAATAACAGGGAAAAGCAAAGCAAGGTTGTTAACTCCCACCAACCAACCTTTGTAAGTAAAACTGCTCTGAGCATGCATGCAATTTTCAAACACACAAATCCTATGTCCTTGTAATCACTCTTTGCATCTAGCTTTCAATTACACTACCAAAAACTTAACGAAAATCCAAAGCAGAAGCTAATAACTCTGTACAAGAAATATTAGCCATTAACACTAACAAGAAACTAAGCAGAGCGAGAGTCATTTTTTAGAGAGCAACATAGTTAGGGAAGTCGCTGAAATTCCAAAGCATCTCCGGGGCTTCCTCTTGCTGCTCCATAACGCATCCTACTCCCTCCGCCGCAGCTGCCGCCTCCGTCGCCCCCTCAGCATCCACCACCGCCATCGGTGGATGCATCGGCTCCGTCGCCATTCCCGGTTCGACGTACTGCATCCCATACATGCTTACAGTCATCATCATCTCAACCTCACCACCACCATTGTCACCCACCATCGCAGCAGCATCCATTAATGGACGGTCGAGATCATGCGCCGAGGAGAAGCTATAGGCGCTGGGATCATGATGGGGCTGGGAAATTGGAGGAGGGGGAGGAGGGGGGAGAACAATGGTGGTGGCGGGTTCGTTGGGGAAGTTGACCTTGGCCTTGGAGCCGCGGATGGTGCCGAGCCACACGCGCACGCCCTTGCGCGGGTCGCGGATCTCCGCCGCCCACTTCCCCCACGGCCGCTGCCGGATCCCCCTGTAGAGGTTCTTCCGCGCCCTCTTCGCCCGCCGCGGCCGCGCCACTGCTGCTTCTTCTTCTGCTGCATGCATGCATGCATGCTTTAATTCCATGATCAAAAAATTAATTTTATCTTCCTAATGAAATGTTTCATTTAGCATCGATCAACTCTGCTACTAGTACTTCTAGGCTTCTAGCAACAATAATTTTTAACAAATTATACAATAAAAGAGAAAAAATTGCATGTTTTATTGCAACAGATCGAAGATGAGATTTTGTGGCCTAGAATTAGCTAGAAACTCCAATTGATTGTGTGGTCCTAATTACTATAAGAAGAAACGAGTCCCTAATCTAACTTGTACTTCTAATCGTCGAACTTCTAAGCCGAACGCCTAATTAGTGATCCAAAGTTAATTTTGAAAGTGTTTAACTTTAGTTTGGGATCCTATTTTATACATCAATCTCCATCGAATAAAAAAAGACATGAAAATCTAAATGTTGAACGTCTAACTTAAAGTACATATAAATGAGAACTAAAACTAAACTTAGCTAAAGGAAGTTCACCAACTTCTTGTAGAATGTACTCTTCAGCTTGTTCATCTGTCACAGAAGAGATCGAGATCGAGTTCAAAGAGAGAGAGAATTAGATTGTACCATTCTGGAGTGAAGCTGCATGGAAGATGCGTTCGGAGTCATGGCTGGTCTTCGAGGAGGCGGCGTCGGGCCAGAGATAGGAGGCCGACAGCGAGCGCTGCCGCGAGGAGGGATTAGCTCGGAGATGATGGCGCCGCCACACATAATTTCTAAAAAAAATTTTTTCTCTCTTTCAATTCAAAAAGAAGAAGAAAGAGTTTACAGTAGCTAGTAGAGAAGAGCAGAGACGAGAAGAGAGGAGGAGAGTGTTTTAATTTTACTTGGTGCATGCACAAGATGTCCATTATTATATATAGGGCTGTGAACTCGGTGGAAAAGGTGATTTTTTTTTTTTTTTTTTACCCTTTTTTCCTTTTCCTCGGATAAATTAAGATTGTTTCCATGGTGTTTCGTGGGGCACGACCGCGTTGTGCCCATGGCCAAGTTCTCATTTACTCGTTCTTACAGTGGCTATAGGATGGTAGGTGCAAATAATTGACCTTGCTCTCCTCACAAATTTACGATGCTAACACTATCTTCAATTCTTCATCTTATCACAAAATAAAATAAAAATAAAATGAATTTTTTTAAAAATAAACATTGTTCTTCGTCTTACCAAAAGGCACATTGTTCTTCGACTACAAAAGCTTCTAGCTCATTAGGATGTCGATGCTAATACGGCGAAAATCTAGTATACTACACCATTCTTTTCATAATAACATGAAAATGTTATTTAATTCACCAACAAAATGAAAGTGAAGTGGACAATGTCACAATGATATAGATAATATAATATGCACTATTCGTTATCCCTGTGATTCTAATTAAGTCATGGGCAATTTGTAAATTTCAAGCATGATAAGGGCAACATTAATATGCTTAATAAACAAGATGGTTATTCTTAAACGAATTTGCTTCCTACAGCCATATCCAAGCTGTAAGCGGAGACTCGTTGCGGTCGACTCACATTACAAAAACAAATTTGGCGGGTATTTCATTTGATGTTGGTGTACTGGCGGATCTTCATAGTTAACAGGCTATATATAAACATTTGTCTTTGTTCATTACCATGGTTAGGTCTATTTGGGATTATAAGAATATCACATTACGTAGAATATATAAAAAAAGTATAATGAAAAAATAGTTTTTATTTTCGTACATAATGTCACATTCAGACATTCTACATATTGTAATAAACTTGTTATGATATATTTTCTACATTCTCACTAAATAATATGACAATATATATATTTTTACATACTTTTCACGTAATTTTATTTTATCTATTAACGTTAGATAGACGTTAATACCAAAAAGACCCTTAGTCACGGTATTTTCTTTATCAAGTCACCAGAATTCATGAACCTATTTTGTATATGGTAAATAAAGTTTAATTCATGAATTAATCAAGTTGGTTTGAATTAGCATAATTACAACAATAGTATTAGATGTATATCTAAACAGTAATCTCTATAGCTTTTTTTTTTTTTTTTTGAGAAATAGGTAGCTAGCTACCTGCTTCATTCATTAACAGTAATCTCTATAGCTGTTTACATTTTTTGCACCATTTAACTTACATGGTGATATAAACCATTTCAATTAATAAAAAGTAATTTATATTCATACAAAATATGATTTCCATTCATAGATATTGGCAGCTATAATTTTTAGATATCTATTGTCTTCTAACTAGAAGCTCAAATTTGTACAGTAGTTTTACCCAATCATTCAGCTTATGACACGTGTCGTGACACTCCAACTTTTAACTTGCACATGCGGATCACCACATGCTAAGTCACGTTGCCTAACTCGGGTCCGGGCCCGGTCAACTAAAGAAAGATAAATCACTCATTAAAATAATACATGTAGTAGACCATTAAACCAAGGCACAAAAAAAAGTGAATTTAGCGCACAAAGTATTAAACGCCGCTTGTTTCAACCGCGAAGAAGGGATTTTAGACCGAATTGTTAATTACCGAAATGGTGTTTACGTGAGTGGAGAATTATATAAATTAATAATGTTGTGAGCCTCTGCATATATAGCATGAGGAGAAATTAATTATGCCAATATTTAAAGATAATTTATGCCTTAGTATCGCATAATTTATTAATAATCACAAAATTCTTAACTAGGTGTGCTAAAGATAGAGATCAAAGTTCTTCTAGAGAAGGAATATTTTGTGGTAATCTCCACTTAGAAATGTTTTCTTTGTTCTTTCTTTGAAAGGCGAGTTGGGTTAACAATATTACCCTTACTAGTGGAATTTTTCAAATGATATTAAGATGCTATGTTTTAGTGGGTGAATAATTTAAACCAATGAAAGATCAAGGTTGAATGAAGCACTTACAAAATTTTCTTTTAATGTTATGATAGAAAGCGTAATTAACTTTAAAAAAAAAGAGGATAGACAAAGTCATTAACACATCAAGTACATGACACCATTTCTCATACATATGTACATCTCAAGAAGTTTAATTTGTACCTTTGTCTTTTTCCTTTGACCAGTGTTAGGATTACAAAATCTCAAGGACTTAAATAATTTGATAATTTCAATGTGATGAGATTGTACAAACTAAAGCATATTAATGTGTTTAACTTTAGGTGGGAATACGAATATAACATAAAAAACCTGTACAAAAAGAGAGAGTTTAAAACTTATTTTGTTGCATATTTGACTTTATTTTTGCTAAGTTCATTTTTCTTAATAAATGAAGTAGATAGCTCACTACTTTTTTCTCAAAAAAAAGAAGATAACAGAGGCGTTTTGGTCTACGCAAGCCTTTAAAATTGCAGAAAAAAAAGAATACTATGATGTCTATATTATCGTTCTCAGAATACCCTTAAACTTCGTTAAGGGAAAAATGCAAAAAATATCAAATTGTTAGTCTCTTTATCTCCCATTAAGTTGAAATATTATAACAATGAGCATCTATTTCCTCTCATTCTTTGCTAATTAATTATATAAAACAACAATTGTGCTCGATCCAATAACTTAAGCAGATATTTTTATATATGTTTGGACTCAAGATTTTTTCATAGGCTTAAGGTGTGGACTCGAATTAAATGAGAGAAAATTAATAATACTAGAAATCTGACAAAACCTAAACTCATAGTCCCTGCTTTGATGTTATATTAAATTATTTGAAATGATCGTTGTTCTCTAATCGATTAAGATATTAGAGAACGGTATTCTCATATTTTATATTCAATAGCATCAGTTTTGATGCCCTTAGTAACAGGATAATCTTATATCCAATGAATAGCCGCCAATCGGAAAATAGGAAACAAATAGTAAAGAATTATAGCATGTTGTGAATCGTCATGAATGGCACTCAGGTTAAATTATCTATGATGACTAGAAGCGTTTGCATGAAGAATGAAAAATGCGAGTCAGTAACGTATCTTACGTACAAGTCTCTCCAATCTGCATCAAAATAGATACTGCATGAGCTCTTGCATGGAAATGACTTGGATTTAAAAAATATGCATTGGACCAACAAATTTAGTTTGTATGTCATTGAGATTAATTTAAAAGGATAATAATTCCATACATATTACTTATTATTATAAACACGTAAAAGCAATGAGAGGGACTCTTTTGATTTATAATCGGTTAACAAAACATACCCCCCCAATGCACCTGGCCATGAGCAAGACCTAAGTCAGGCCTAGTTACTTGGATTTGGGCCTCCAATAAACGTTGACAAAATCTAAATGGGGTTTGGATGGGCTTTAGTTAACTCGGACTTCGAATTTACGTGTGGATCCAAAGAAACACAACCCGTATGGAGTTGCGTAAATGTCTTTAGTAATAAATTATTTATTAAAAGCATCCTTAACATCTGCGCTTCAAAAGTCTTTATTAAAAGTATAAGAAATCTAGTTGAAAACGTAATTAAACAGTCAATAAGCTATTAGTACACAAAGTAGCATTCGTTAGATTCCTTTGGTAATAAGTATTTGATAGTGCTTTTTGGGCAAACATTTTCCACAAGCTATCTCTTAATTAGACTCTACTCTCACTTACCCTACTCAGTCAATTGACGAATCAGTGCGTTCAACGTGTGAGATTCAGCCAATTGACAAATCTAGAGTCTTGTTTTTTCACCTTAGTAGAAAATGATATTGTTGTGTATAAAGCATGTGCGTTAAATTCGATCAATGTTTACATCGTAAATATGACTAGATTCAATATCTCTGCTGTATTCTTTTTTTTTTTAGCAGTAAACAATATCTTACTCTGCACATAAATGAAATTTAGATAACCAAGCGTTTTGACAAGCTCCTAAAGTATTTGGCCAAATAAAAATATAAGAGCTTTAACCTTCGGAGTAGGCAAAAATAGGCTCCTAATTTTCAGATGCGAAACATCACTATCTTCCGCGGGTCTAGTGGGTTGTCTGGACTGAGCGCAACAACACTATCTTCCGCGAGGTGCTTTCCAATGCTACCCGGGCTTTTGAACGTGTCGCTTTTTTTACCAATGCCTGGAACGGAGCCCTTTGACCCTTGCTTGTCCCTTCTTCCAGCTCGGTCCCCACTTCTTCCTTTTCGTTATCCACTCCGTTTTTCTTGTTTACTTTGTTTAATCGGTAGGTGTAGAGTTCTTTATTTTGGGTTTTCTTTCTTGTATTTTTTCGGCTCTTTCAGGAGGCCCTAGCTGTCTCCATCATATACGTTTAGTTCATTTCGCTTAATGAATGAAGCAGATAGGTTACTATCTATTTCTCAAAAAAAAAAAAAAATTTTTTAGATGCGAAACTTCAATGCAAAGCAGCTTTTGTTTCTGCCGTATTAAAAAATAGGATAACTAAATCGAAAACTGTAGATTTTTTCAAATTCCGGGTTCTGAATCCATGGGCTCGCTTGTGTGGCGCCAACGGGTTGCGAGTGTGACCATATAATCAATTAATGGTACGAGTGTACTCCAAGACGTGCTGCTGCTTCCACATAATTCGATGAGAAAGGAAAGTTTTTGATTTAAACAGGCCTCGTCGTGTTGTGGGAAGTTGAAAAAGGCAAAGCATGGATGTTTTAGGCAACCAACCCTTAATCTCTCTATTTACGGCTTGTTTTTTTTTGTCGGTAATTAATTTTCTGATTAAAAGTGACTTTTAATTGATCCGAACTTCAGAAAAAAATTTCTGTTTTCACCATTGTTCAGCCCATAGAAAGCTAATGGCTTCAAAAACTAGAGTAGTTTAATTTTTTATTTATTTTAAAGCAAAAATTTACATTAGTATTATAAGAGAATGAGGAAAAAATTACATCCCTCCACTTTAATTCGGTGCAACAAACATATCCTTATATACCAACCGTTTCTAGCACAAGTAACAAAAGACTTGGTGGTTGGTACCCAAGGTTTCAAGTTCGAATCCTAATTGATTCATATATTCAGCTAAATTTATTTCTAGATGAAATAAAATGAAACGAATAACATACTACCTATCTCTAAAAAAAAAAAAAACAAAAAAAACAAAAAAAAAACAAACATGTCTTTAGATGCTTAACAAAAATGCTTTAGATTACCGACCATCCCTAGAGCAAGTGGCAAAGAGTTTGATAATTGATACCTGAGACCCAAGTTCGAATCCTTATTGATTCACATTTCTAGCTAAGTTTATTTTTAAATAGAATAAACGAAATGAATAGTATGCTACCTATCTCTCAAAAAAAAAAAATGCTTTGGATTATTGGCAATAAGGTCTCACATGAATTATTGACGTAGTAACACATGATGTATACAACATCTTGAATTATATGCGTAAATTACTGAGATTTCTCAGATCGTGTTTGCTCTTTGCTAATTGTTTAACAAAGAGCAAACATAATAACTAAGACCTCTTCTATGGACGTGTTATATAGCTTTGTTATCGTGTTTGCAGCGGTACGCATTTGATGCTTGCGTATGAGATTAAACAAGTTCATGTTCACAAATTTAGGTTATTATATAGTCATAATTATACTATATTATACTATAAAATATAGCAAATACAAATTTTTAAATATAGTATAGTGAAATATAATTAAATATATATTTAATTACTTTACAAGGCACCAGGGACAAGGAGATTCCAGCAAAATAGAGAGAGAGAGAGAAACTCAAATTAACGGATTTTTCATTTAACAAAAAAAAAAAAAGCCCTTTTCTCGAAACGGAAAATGGAAAGTACTATGCACATTGACCAGGAAATAGAAGTGCAGGGGAACGCCGCTGTCACGTGCACCGATGCCCGGCGCGGCGCAGTCTCCCAGGCACGCGCGCGCCGAAGCTTGCTAATTTACTAAGATTAATTAATTATTATTATTATCGCCTACTCCCCCTAGAAATCACACTTAAGAAACCCAAAACATAAGCGAATCCGTGATTAGCGATGAAACCGACAATAACCCCATCGTCGCATCTCAGCCGCCCATCAACGATCATCAGATCAGGCGAAGCTGACGTCATCCCACGCCTTCAAATACTCGACCGTACCGGTCCCCGCTCCCATTTCATTATCGAGTTCCAGAAACGTCTCCAATCTCGAGATCCGCTCCTTTATTCCCCAATCCAAAGCCCCCGTCGTCGTCGTCGTCGTCGTCGCCGCCTCCGACGACACCGAGCTCCTCCCCTCCTCCTCCTCGTCCTCCTCCGCGGCGGTGGCGCGGTGGCGCTTCCTCGGCGGCGGCGGCGGCGGCGCCGCCTCCTCCCTCCGATCGCCGTCGCCGGAGATGGGGAAGTTGAGCTTCGCCTTGCTCCCTCGGATCTCGCGCGCCGCCGCGTCGTACGCCCTCGCCGCGTCCTCCGCCGTGCTGTACGTCCCCAGCCACACCCTCATCCCCTTCCTCGGGTCCCGGATCTCCGCCGCCCACTTCCCCCACGGGCGCCGCCGTATCCCCCGGTACGCGCTCTTCCTCCTCCCTCTCGACGCCTCCTCCCCCTCCCCCTCTAGGGCCTTTTTCGTCCTTTCACCTCCTGTTCACACACACACACACACACACACACACACACACACACACACATTTTTCCACACGAGAGAGAGAGAGAGAGAGAGAGAGAGAGAGAGAGAAACTCAGAAACTCTTTCCTGTTACGCCATTGCGAGGCGATCTACAAAGATTAGAAACCCTAATTACGAATCCATAGATTACCTATAGGGTTAGGGTTGTTAGAGTCATCGGTAGCCGGAGAATCCAACGGCGAGAGATCCCGCGACGGGAGATCTCGGCCGTCCATGTTCCTATAGGTTACGAAATCGGAGATGATCGCTCCTCCGCACATGTTTTCCTCCGCAAAAGAGTTTATCCGAGATTAAGCTCTTCTCGCTTGCGTCCTCGCCTCCCTTTATATAGAGCCCTTAATTTTAGAATCTTTTTGCCCCTTTATTTTAATTTATTTTTTGACGTACGGATAATAGGGAGGGGAAAGGGACAAAAGGCGACGGTTTCTGATGCTTTTTCTGAATTATCATTATTTATTAATTTAAAGAAATGGAAAGAGGGTGTGGAACAGTGTGAGAGGGGTCGTGAGGGTCACGTGACATCGACCTTGGTTGGAGACCGGTGCAGTACGGTCTCTGTGGAGATACAATGCACCTGGGTCCCTGAGGGTCCACGTGACAGGTTGCGGTCCGTGGTGTTGCGTACAACGTGGTTGCCTCACGCAAAGTCGACAGCTGCTTCAGTAACGTCTGCACAGCCAGTCTAATGTAGGAAAATGGGGATAGGGAAATGCTATTTGTGCACTCAAGATGGAGTGCAAATTTTATTTTATCATTAACGTTCTAAAAATTTAGGTATTAATTTTTATTTTTTAATATATGAAAGATATAATAATAATATTAGTATGATGATAATATTGGTTTGGATATAAGATTTAAACTCACTTTTAAAATTTATAGACATAGATAGTATTGCTGGAGGGAGTAAATTGTGTAGGCCGCCTCTGAATTTTCATTCTAAGTTTCATTATGGTCCTTACACTTCAAAATTACATATTGAGTATTTTAAATATTTAGTGGTATTTTATTTTTATCTGTACATTTACAAAATATTTTGTTATAGTCATTATCATAGAATATTTACATAGAGAGAGAGACTATTAGAAGCACGGTAATTCTTGTGCTTTTAAGTTCATAACTATTCATCAATTTTGATAGATGGTTAGAATTAATATCTAATTTTTCTCTCAATTTTGATAGATGGTTAGAATTAATATCTAATTTTTCTCTCAATTTTGATAGACGGTTAGAATTAGAATATTTGAGAATCAAAATAAAACTAGAGATACAATTTATCCTAGAAAAAGTACTATTTATTAGACCTGGCAAACTGGTGGGTTGGATAACCCGTGGGCGAGTAATTGTATCCGCGGGTTACTTAGGCATGGGTAAAATTTACTCGCAAATTTTTGGGTAGCCAACATCTTTACCCATACCCGCCCGCTGATGGGCGGGTGGGCATGCGGGTTACTCGCAATTTTTTTTTTCTTTTTTTCCTTATATTTTTTAAATACAAATACATATATATATATGTTTTAAAAATATAGCATAATTTATTATTTAAAATATCATAACATACAATAAAAATATTTAAAGTCTTAAAACAAGAAAAAATTCGTAATATAAAAGACGCGATAAGAAATTAGGGTTAGAATTTTTTAAGATGGATAAATAAAAAAATATATATTTTAATTAAGAAAATATATTTTTTAATTAAAAAATATATGTGCTGGTATCCGTGGGTATCCGCGGGTTATTCAAAATGCCCACAGTTTAATGAGTACCCACCCGTTTTACCCGTAATTTTTTGGGTTTGAAAAGTTGGTATCCATACCCGCAAATTTGCGGATAACCCGCGGGCACCGCGGGTATGGGTCGAGATTGTCAGATCTACTATTTATAATAGTTATGCTACATAAAATATAGAAAAAACTTCAAATACCATCTCTGTGGTTTCACACTTTCACACTTTAGTACTCTGTGGTTTAAAGTGTATCAATTTAGTGCCTTGTGGTTTTATTTTTATCTTTTTATTATCGATTTTACTAATTTTTTTCGTTAAATCAGTGACAAAGTTAAAACTAAAGAGTACTAAAGTGAATATTTGATAAATCTAGATAGAATATCTAAAATTTTTTGTATATAATTTAACAAAATATTAACGGAGAAACTGATAAAAAGATAAAAATAAAATTACAGAATACTAACTTAATACACTTTAAATTATATGGTATTAAAGTAAAAAAGTACGAAATTATATGGATGGTATCTGAAATTTATCCCAAAATATATAGTAAATTAGTTTTATTATGTGATACGAGATGTTGAAAAGCTTTGTTTATAGAAAAATAGGTATTTTATGTTGAAATGACGTTTCAAAATTATTCTGAGTGAAAGACTCTAGACAGGGTTATAATGCCAAGCCACCAATTCTAAAACAAAGTCTTATACTTTTGTACACGGGAAGATCTTCCATTCAATTCTCAGAACAAATTAATCAGTAATAATTATTTTATAAATTGTTTTTTTTTATAACTGCAAATCAAGAGTTTTATTTTAGCTCTTTATAAAATTTGAAAGAATATAATTTGATAGAATAATATATTTTATACATAAAATAATATAGTTTATTTTAAAAAAATAGAAATGTGGTCTAACTATAATATTATTAATAGTATTTGGGTAGTATTTACTATTAATTTTTTAGACATCGAGAATTTTTTATTTAATGATGATACTATTATAAATCTAAAAAATAAAAACTTTGATAGGATATATTATTCATTTTTTATTAAGAGTATTATAGGTAGACTCTGAAATGTGTGTTACACATCCAAACGAAAAACAACTTAAAAGGAAAATTACAAATATTGCCGCGGGTACGTACAATTGCATCCCATACCACCCGTGCTTAGGTGGGATGTGGCCATTCCGGGGGACCGATGGAGGTCAATTTGATTGGAATTTTGCACCATTGTTTATCTGGGAAATAATTTGCACCTTTGTTTTGTCTAGGGATGTCCACATATTGATAAATTTTATATAGTTTAAAATGTATGCAGAGATATATATATATATATATATATATATATATATATATAATGGATAGCCACAAAAAAATTTTTGCTATAAAGTTTTTAGCCTTTATATCATTCTCTTCATCATTTCTAACCATTGGATTAAATATTATAACTCGGTGGGGACCACTTAACCCTAGAGGGACCACTCAACCTAAAAAACTAATATCATCCTAACTTACAATTTCTCATCCAATGACTAAAAACTTGATAGCAAAAAGACTTTTGTTATCAATAGTTTCAAACCTTAGCCTATATATATATATATATATATATATATATATATATATATATATATATATAATTAGGCTACTATACTATCTATAGTACCGGAGTTCCGGTACTATAGTCTTGTTTTCGATCTTAGGGTGTTCAAATTCACAATCCGCACCGTTAAATATGATTTAGGGTATATAAAGTTCTTAGGAATAAAATTTAGTTTTTTTCGACATCGTTTACTTAGTAAATAAATTATGTCAAAATGGACGGTGGAAATTGAATAATCTTTAAAATTTGAGCATAGGACTTAAATTCAAGATCAAGAATTTTAACTTTAATCTAGATAGTTTAAAGTATTTTCTATCAAAATTTGAAGAAATTTAGATTCTTCTACACCGTTAAACTCTAAACTCGCCATAGTAGCTATTAAAAATTTACAATTTTGAAATGATTTGATCATAAAGTAAACTATGTCGAAAAAATATAAAATTTTATTTTTAAAAATTTTTAAATATTCTATATCAGTTTTAACGGTGTGAATCGTTGATTTGAACACCCTTAAATCGAAAACGAGAATATTGTACCGGAGCCCCGGTACTATAGATAGTATAAAAGACTAGTTCTCTCTCTCTCTCTCTCTCAATCTCTCTCTCTCTCTCTCTATATATATATATATATTCGAGAGATAGATAGCATGCTACCCGCTTCGTTTATTTCATTTAGAAATAAACCTATTAGAAATATGAATCAATTAGGATTCGAACTTGAGATTTCGAGTACCAACCATGCATCGAGCCCTTTGCCACTTGGCACTTGCGCTAGGGACGGCCAGTTAAAAGCCTTTATATTATACATGTTAATACGTTGATAATGTAGAAAAATAATTGGGCAAACTATATTTTACCCCATAGTGATCTAGTGCATTTTTATTTTGTAATTATGTGCTTTAATAAGTTGCATTTAACTATTATGTCGTTTATTTTTTATTTTGCTAAAAAAATTGCTATCAAATAGGACAACAAAGTAATTTTTTTAGAAAAATTGTAAGATAAACTATTTAATGATAAGTTCTTACAGCAAAATAAAAATAAAACTATAGAGCAGTTAAATTGTAGATAAATTATTTAATGATAAGTTCTTACAATAAGATAAAAATAAAATTACGGAGTTGTTAAGTATAATAGGTTGAACCATAGAGTGTGAAAGTAAACACGCTTAACCGCAAGTTAGTTAAGTATACTTTTATAAATTATAGGATGATAAAGTAAAAATACCGTAGGATAAAATTGAAGTTTAACCAAAATAATATTTTAGAAAATTAGTAGCAATAATAAAAATTTGAGGAAACAGTGGCAATTCAATGTACTAAAATTTGTGAAAACTTTTACTGTTTTGTTAAAAAAGTTGTTGACGCCTCTCAATAAGCACTTAAGGTGTGTTTGTTTCACCGGAACTTTGAAAATGAAGTGGGATGATATAATTTTCGGTCGTAAATGTACACTTTTATTGTTAGTTTTATCATAACTTACCGAAACTCAAAATTTTTGAAATAATGTAATTAATTTCGGCCCACCACACAACAAAGTAAGTTACAGGGCAAAACGCAAGAAAAAATATAGAATGTTAAGCCATCTCGGAGATTTTCAATTTTTATGTCATTTACTTTCTGTCAAACAAATAAACAATTTGAAAAATTTTTTGATTCTACAGTTATTTATATAAACAAACAGCAGAAGAAAAAAGTAATCTTTCTTAAGTTCTAATTCACTCAAAAATCTACTTCAATCTCAACTTCATTTTGGGTGAAAAAAATAGGTCTTTAACACTTCTTAGTTCATTCTATGGCGGAAAAGTGGAAATGAGAACTTGTAACTCTTGTTTGAATTTTTTTATAAATAGTTTGACATCAAATAATTAATAAAAAAAAAAAGTTTGACCTAAAGTTTTAATGTTAAATGATTTTCATTATATATTTCATGTTCTTTTAACTCATATAAGCCTGATTTGGAACAATTTATAAGTTAATTATCGTACCGCTATTGAAGTAATAAAAAGAGATGTATCCAGGAAAAAAATATATAGAGAGATGAAAGTTTGAGCCTCTGACCAATCAAAACCTAAACCTCCTTCTATCAAAAAGAAAAAGAAGAGATGTTTTATTTATTTATCAAATACTTAGAGCTGCTTTTTTAAGAAAAAAGACATTCTAAACGAAGAAACCATATAAAAATGAAGTAACTAAATGATTACCGAGAGGGCATTACAGAGAAAGTTTACTGTACTACACTTGCACCAAATCAACAATAATAAATTAACCACATCTCCCCTTTTAGAAAAAAAGAAAACAAGAAAGATACTTTTTTATAATCATAATGTGATGGATTAATTGAAAATGGTCCATTTGATTGGTTGGAGGTGTCACGTAATTAATATAATTTGTGCATTTTAAAATTTTGTGACGTTATGGGAGGGTTGTACGTTTCTGTTTTCTGGGTAAGGGCCTGCAGGAAAAGAACCAAAATTAGTTGTGTATTGGGTCACATGTGGGAAACAATCAAAACCGTTCGTTTTTCCTGTTGTCTCGGCTTGGGTGGATCAGAACATTCTGGGCCAACTTGTGTTGGAGCATTGTGGGAGCATTCACTAAAATGTGTAAGCTAACTAATTTATGCTTTTAGGTTTTCCAATTATTACTATAGTGTCAGAGTTTGATTATCCATCTATTTTATCCAATATATATATATTTTTTTTGGTTCATATAATGTGGTTCGTGATACATGCATTGAACACTTAGGGATTTAAGAAAGATTGCATTACATGTGATTTTGTTTATTTCTATTGCATGCTCAATAGGCCGATTAAAATATATTTTTATGCCCCAGCGAATAATAGAGAAATACATATTCCTATTTTTACGCCAATTTTCTCTTGCCCAACGTTTTTGACCTGCCAATACATACTAAGGAACCCATAAAAGTTTTGAAAAAAAGTAGATATGGTTAGATATTTACTAAATGAACGATTTGTGGGTTCTCCGTACAATGGGAAGATCATGGAACAAAAGAAAAATGAACGGTGGGTATTGTCCGCCAGCGAAAACTATGAGGGCCATTTGGATGCACGGGCGCGCGATGGACGGTAAGAATGTGTCAGATGTTAATTTTTCGTTGGTTTGTTTTCCCAATTTTGAGCTTAATCTTAATGGTTTAGTAGCTGCTTATTAATCAGTTAGTAACTATCAATTTATTCTCTGTCGAGTGGTGTCGTGAGGAGCATGAATGCACCGAACGTGTCACCTGCACTTTTTAGGCAGTTGCAGTTTCGGCGCCCATCACAATGTGGGCGTGAAACTCTGTGCCTTGTTACTTTTGGCCTTTAGCAGATGCTTTGGCATAGCCGGGTCCTTGGTTATTTGGTTTTGGCTACTTGCATCTAGTGGTGCGTTGAGGATGGAAGAGTGCGCTGAATTTAGCTTCAACTTTTATCTAATTATATTTTTACACTTTATCAAATTATTTTTAAGATATATAACTAAAAATGACCGTGCAGTTGGTGATTTCAATTGAAAAGAAAGCCTACTATTTGATAGACTTCAGGGAGTCAGATTGCCACAATTGATGGTCTGAGAGTTTGTTTGCATAAGTGCTAAAGTTTATGGGACCTCTGTACATTTTTTTCCCTTGATCTTTCATGTAGATATATAGAATTAGGATTTTTTTGCTTTCAGGGCCCCTTTTTTTAGCACTTAATATTGGTTTGGGAACTCCATGATTTTTTTAAAAAAAGAAAAGTTACTGGTGGGCTCCTGATTTCAAAAGAAAATATTAGTGAATACAATCTTTAATGTCAAGTAATGGTTGTTAATGTGCTCACAATAATTATTTCACAAACGAGTAATAGTTTTCATATCTTCTAGTAAGTAATACAAAGAAGTTTTAAAAACTATTACAATAATAATTATGTTCAATTTAGAATTAAAACATATTGCACTACATGCTTCACTAAGGTGATAATGCGACATATGATAAAACTATATATAGAGAGAAGATAATATACAAAATCTAGTTATAAATATTAGATTGGGAAAAATATATATATTATACTAATCGAAATCTAAAAGAAAAAATGAAATAAAATAAAATAAAACGTACATAAGTAACAAAAACGTTTGAACATTTGAATTTTGGAATATTTGTGAGTTCACTATGCCGTCTCTTAAATTATTTGACCTGTGACACACTTAGTCCACCCGTAAGTTCCTGCGCACTGACTCAATCTGTTCTTAAGTACATCTTACGTTAGTCCAACGATCATATTCTTAAGGACAAGTACAACTCATTAGTGATGTAGATTAAGCATCGATAAACCAGCGGTACATAAATGTACAAAGGCATAATGCGTAGGTAATACTTTCTCAAAGACAACGAATAATTCAAATCAAATAGTAATAATTTCCCAAAGCCAATAAATAATTCAAATCACGAATTCTGAAATTGCATATTCCTTTTTAGTTTTAGTTTTAGAGTTTCCCGTCCTTCTTTATTCAAAAGATAAAGGAAAAACTTCAAAAAAACCCCCCGTAGTCTTTATTCAAAAAATAAAAAAAAAACTTCAAAAAACCTCCCTATAGTTTCGTAGTTTCTCACGTTGCCCCCCTGTAGTTTAAAATGTATCAAATTGTCTCCCTGTGGTTTCGTTTTTATCTTTTTGGTAACTTTTTCGTTAATATTTCATTAAATTATATATAAAAAACTTCATATATTTATCTAGATTTATCAAATATTCACTTTAGTACCCTTTAATTTTAATTTTATCACTGATTTAAAAAAAAAAATAATAAAATTGATAAGAAAAAAAGAAAAAAAAAACACAGGGCGACAAATTGATACATTTTAAAACACAGGAGGGCAAAGTTCCTTTGGTGCTCGTGCACCCAAGGAACTTTCATCTCATTAGCTGCTATGAGATTAAACAAAACAAAACAAAACGTCCAGAAGTTCCTAGAAGGAGAAAGAAAAATTCTTCGCAGTACAAAACAAATTAGTAACTCATAACTAGGCGTAGCAAAATATATTCTACAAAGCCAATTCTACCCAATCAAAAGAAATACGCCCACAACATTAACATCGATATTGGCTTCTTCTGTATTATTCGCGAGTACCCTATTTACTCTTTACCTATGTACACTCTCCTCTCTCCACAACTAGCTCAATTAGCTGCTGCTGGTTTATTTTAAGAGCTTCAACAAACAAATTGAGAACTCTCCTACACTTTAAAATTAATAACTCTACTTCCTCAGGTACAAAATTTAGTACTTACAACTATTATCATCGCTATTGCTGTTTGTCCCTGCAGTGCCCGATGCATGGCTTGGCGGAACTTTTCAGTTTCACCCCCTAACATTCGAGCAAATTATGATCATCCAAGGGACTCGACCAGCTACAACCAGACGACCAACCAAGAACGCCAAGGACAACGTCCACACTTGTGCATGCACTTATCTGCATATGATAGTTAGTTAGAAAGAGAGATAACTATGCATTAAAAATAAAATAAAGTATTTAAATTGGGTTATTAAAAAAAATTTGTACCAAATTATCGTAAGTTCCCTGAAAGTGAAACAGCATTACACCAATTCCTTTTCTTCTGTCAATCTCTGCCTGTTTTGTCAGCAGATTAGAGAGTTGGGTCAACAAAATTACAACAACACAATCTAGAGAAACATTAGTAGTTGGATTCAATTAAACATACCACACAGGAACATACTGTAATCCCACAAGCCGTTAACGCTGATGTAACCTCAGCCATCATACCTGAAATCAGAAGGCAGATGAGTGCAATATACGAGTGAATATAAATTAGATCAACTCTAATGTATCTCTGGAGTGGTCTAACCACAGCTAACATATTATGGAGGGGAAAGCAAAAAAATAAGTATCAAAAAATTAGGGCCTCATTTGGTTATGTTTATGCCTTTTTTTTATTATTCTATTGTTTGCTGTTAACTCCGAATTCTATGTAAGGTGATAGACTTCTCTAGGCTTATTATTGTTGGTTAGCTTGCAAACACATCTTCTGGGGAGGGGGAAAAAAAAAGCTGTTATCACCGCCGCATCCAAATGGCAATAGAGAACTTCCTGCTATGATTAGGCATATGAATGGGACAAAATCTTACCTCGCCGATCAATACATACGACACAAAACCACTGAACAGAACTTCCCTCCACGTTATGCCATGCAGCAATTTTACCAGCTTTCCAGCTTTCTAAACCGGGTAAAACCTCCTTATACATAGGAATGTTGGTGTGTATGAACTCGGCAAACGCGTCACCCCGGATAGCCGAATTCCCGTTAACCTTTAGACTCGCTTTTTGTATGCTCTTATTGTGTTTCCCATTAATCTTCGGGGTGTTGAAAGTACTCTTGACATGCACGAGATCTTCATGATTCATTTCTGTAAAAGAAAGCTTTTCTACATACAGTCTTTTCTCCCATATGGGTTTTCTTTCCTTCTTGGGCATAAAGGGAAGCATCTGCTCACCGTCACTCTCATCCTCAAGATCGGCGACGAAATTATTTACTGTATCAGCAGTTATTTCCGTAGCAGAAAGTGCAGCTTGGTCTCTCAAGAACTGGTACAAAGTACTTCGTTACTTATTCAGATAAGTAATGTTGGAGAACTAATGAATTAAAAGAAGAAAAAGGAGAGCCTACTTTCATGATTTTGTGCCTGGCGCTGCGGGTTTTGGCATGCTGCAACCACTGCTGATGCTTCTGGAAAGCAGATTTACCTGACAATGCCTGAAGAAGCAGGGAAACATATTGTAACTTCTATGCCTAGTGCTTCAATGTTTGGCATATGAATAACTTAATGAAAAAAAAATGTCAAAGAAATTCTACTGAAGAACATTGTTGAATCTACATGCACATGATCAATGGCTCAATGCAATCCATGAACTTTAAAAAGTGTCCCTTCACAGGTACAATAAAGTGGTAATCTATTCCTATGCAATTGGTTTCTGCACTATGAGGTACTAAGACCTCAGCTCTGATACTGTTAGAATTTTCTTTTGCATGTGATCACCAAGAACCAATCTGGAACCCAGTTTGCCACATGCTGAATAAAGGTTCCATATCAATCGGACCAAGGTTTTAGTCTGGGACCGTTAGATGCAGACCTGATCAGCCGACTCAGACCAGCTTAACTTACTCAATCGTATGAATGAATAAATCAGGTCTACTAATCTTCGATTCTTTTTAGAAAGGCCATAGGTTTTGTTTGCATAGTTGATATCCTTAGTTCGTGATGATGCAGGTCAGAAATGAGAAAAAGAAGACACGAAAAAGAATAACATATAAAGTAACAAAAACTAAGACACGAGAGAGAATAACATATAAAGTAACAAAAACTAACATTATATGTGATGATCTCTACGACTTCAGCATTTGCTAGCACATGCATCGGCGAGACAAGATTACCATTGACCTGAAAAAGAATAGGTGAATGTTTTTCTCCTAGCTTCAGTTAATAGTCAGCAAGTAAATCAGAGAACTTACTTTTGCCGCAACCATTTTGTTTCCAATTTCAGTGTGAATCAGATAAGCATAATCGATAACTGTAGCTCCCTTAGGTAGATTTTTTATCTGCACAAGAGAATACATCAACACGAGCTGATATTTTAAAGGTATATCTTTTAATTTTCAAGTTAACCAACCTCTCCTTTTGGTGTAAACACAAAGACACGGCTCCCTAACAGATCTCGCATGATTGTATCTACAAATTCCCTTGAACTCATGTTCCCAACAAACTCCTCTTGCCATTCTCGGATTGCATTGAGCCAGCCAATCTACAAGAATGCATATACAGCTAAATAGACCATAAAAATTGTTTAATTCCCAAAATAGGTAGAAATGCATGAAACACCCTCAATCATAGGCGATTTTGAAATAGCCTCTGAATTTCCCCCCTTTTTTGGATAGACATTTTCTTCAACTTCGTTTTGATTTTGAACCATTCCTTCAGCTAAATGGGGCATTCTATCAAAATTAACAACCCATTACTTGCTAGCCTTTAACTACTAACAGAATAATTCAAAAATCACAACAAACAAAAGTTGAGGGGATGTCAATCAGAAAAGATAAAGTTCAGGGGGTCTAAATGATCCATAGTTAAGGAGTCTTCCTCACATTTTTACTGCCAAAATTTTGATTACCGATTAAAGTAGCTTCTTTACCCTAAGAGCAATGTCACTGTTGTTTAAACATATTGTCTTTCCTTTAGAATTTCTCCCATTTGACAATCCATGTCCCGCATTACCAGAAAATACTCCTCTTCCACTGTAATGAGCTGCAATGCCTCTTTCAGCTATTAAATTCATATCTTCTGTTCTAATCTGTTAGTAAGAATAAATGAAACAGAATTTAAGAAAAATATAAAAGCGAAAAGATTAGACAACATAATAAAGAATTGCAAACCTCCACTTAGTAATTAAAATTTGGACTCTCAAAGTTCAAAGGCAATAGCCAACATAGTGAGTTAAAAAACTAACCTGAACTTCCAAGCGAAACATGGTCTCATAGAGAAAAGGTATCACTGTTGTATGAAGGCTTTGATAGCCGTTCGGTTTTGGAGTCGCAATATAATCTTTCATCTGTTCAGTATCAGTATTTAATGGCAGAAATTAGTAGCACTTACATAAGCAAATGGTAAAATGAAAAGAAAATCCCTGGAGTACCCTGATATTGGCAACTTAGTCTTGAACTTTTTACTTTAACATCTTAGTCCCTAAATTCCATCTCTGATTATCAAAAAAAATTCTAAATTTTTCTGGTGTAACGATGACTTTACACCTCCTCATGTAAAATAACTTTTGAAACACAGTTTTATAGGAAACAATCACATGTTGCCAGATATATTCAGGCCACATAAAATTGCAACATATGAAAGTGTGTGAGGACCAAAAGTGTGCAAGTGAAAATTTTTGGAACTAAGGCACAATATCAGTATAGCACAGGCTGTCCATACATTTATGCTAGTAACTAGAACGATACAGTAGCATATGCAGTTAACTCACAGCTCGAGGAATGGGAGTCCAAATACTATGAACAAGTCCAAGGACGTGATAGCAGATCTAAGCAAAATAAAAATAAATGAGCACTGATTGAAAACTAATGAAGCAAATTAAAAAAAGAAACAACAGAATGTCTTGTCACCTGATGTGCATTACACAAAGGCCCAACTCCAGCACTGGTTTTTGGCTTTATAATAATGCGAAGCTGTTTTAAAATAACAAATATATCAAAACTTAATTTAACAGAAGGCACACAACTATTAAGACGCCAAACACTTTCAATCAGCTTGTCAGGAGAACAAACCTGAGCAATTTGGTTAACTTCATTTATTGAGCTTTTGGATTTCAACACAGCTTTATAAATGCTGAAAGTGATACAAAGAGTAATTAATCAGCAAAAGAACAGAAAAGTAAAAGTACCAAGAGAAGTAGCACTAATCATTATGTTCCCACTAAATGAACAAAGAAGTCAGTTTGAAACCAAAAGGGCAGCTAATAATGTTACATTCAGCAGAGAGGGAAATTTTTTGGCCATTTTACAGGAGATCAGTTCTATTGCCAACAATTTTCAAATTAGACCAAGTAAAATTAGAAAAATACGTGACTGGTGCATCCCCAGATACATCAAGGATAGCAAGGTGATAACGTATAGCAATGGGGCAGTGCAAACTGCAAAGCACCAAAGACAGTAGTTCACCACATAAATGGCTTGTAAAATGCATGGGTAAAGGAACCAATAGGAATGTACCAATCAAATGTCTCTGTAGTTAGACCTACCAAATTCACTACAGTGAGAGAAGCTCTACAATTGAAGCTGACCAATCTATTGATGTCATAGCCAACACTAAAGCATGCATTCCACTTTTGCATATGTTACACAAGCATGAGATAGAGAATCAGTAGAGAATGCAGAAAACAAAGGACAACCAGCTAGATAGGAAAAAGAAATCAATGGATGGCGGAACAAGAGAAGCCCCACAAGTTGATCCCAGAACAAAATCCATAAAGGTTAAAAGAAGGATTGCAACTTTCAAAGAAGGCAACGTAATTAAATACAGTCAACCAAAGGAGAAGCTGATCAGATTAAAGGCTGTCTGATTTACCAGAAATTAATGAAAAATGGGGAAAAAAATTCAAATCCATTTAAACCTTAAAGAATAGGGTACATGCCTGAAAAGCTCATCCAAATGCTTTACTGGAAAACTAAAGAATATATATAAAGTTCAAACTCATTCTGCACGCATAAGATATAGCACAATTGTAATGAGGAATTAATTCCATCCAAAGAATAAGGAGTCTTGAGAGAAAGCAAGGAAGAACAAAGTCACATTAGAGAAGGTAGAGAAGAAAGACTGATAGCGTGTGGTAGGCTAAAAACCTAAAATACTTTCGACTTAGATAAAATTTTTCGAACATCACTTTCATCATCACCAGTTACCTCTATCATATCAAGTCATTACAAAGAATGAAATGGTGTGAACATACCCCATTAAGAGCATATAAATTTTTCCATGAAATCAACGAGGAAATGTAGTAATGATAGTTTCAGATATAAACTATAGTGATACAAATATTGCAAGAGCACTCTGGAATTCCATGTATGTTCAAAAGCATAATATCGGACACAGAACGGAATAATGCATCTAAAGATGCACAGCTTTGATGCATGAATTTCAACAAGCTTAGCTGTATGCTTTCATTCAACATAAGTTGAAAGCACTAAGATAAATGAACGTATCAAAAGCATCTAAAGTGGACTCATGTGATCTCGTAATTCTTCAAAAATCTACATATACTTAGACACATATGGATGCAACACATAAAATGACAACCCTTACAGAATAAAAGATGTTGACTATCAGAATATAGAATCTAACTGCTAAGTAATTAAGTTAAAAACCGATTCCTATAGTCTTTTTACGCTAACAGCAATAATTATAAGCATGTTGTTTTCTGCATAAGACCACGATCTACAAAATATGACAACATAGTAAGTCAGTGGATGGAATAGAGATTCCTGGCTTAACCTGTACAGTTCCTTACAAACAGAGTGCACTTCTGTTTCCACTGTCACAAGATCCAGAAACTGATCCTCCTTAATTCTTTGCCTCAAAATATTCTTTGCCTGAAGAGACAGGAACGTAGAAAGCATCAACATATTTCATCAAAATTAAAAATTTTGTCCATCATTGGAGCTTAGAAAACTTCAAATGGTCAAGTAAATACCTCTTCTAGTTCTTTCTCATGATCTCTGTAAAGATCTTCAACTCTTTTCTTGAGCTCAGCAAAATCACTAGGATTTGTATACATGAAAGACAGGTATTCCAGTTCTGACTGCAAGGAAATTACAAATTCGTCAGATGGAAAAGTAAAGATCAAGGAATTGTATAAGGCTCAAACCTAAAGAACACCAATCATAATTATCAACACATAACAAGCATACAAATACCAAATATAATCAGAAGCCCTTTGTGAAATCAGAAAAACCCTACCGAAAGAACTACAATGAAAGAGCTCAAAGATATAACAGACACCTATTCTAAATACTTCTTTGAATTCAAAAAACTATTTTTCAATTGGTAGACCTATCCAATGGAAAAAATTTCAAATTTCATACTACTAAAATTTTACGTCTTAGAGCTCTCTGCAAAAAATTGAGTTATCCAATAATCTGCTCTAGTTCCATTGCCCTGATTTCTAATTACAGATTTTAATTGCATTGTTTCACTCATAACAAATTTGGGACGTAGAAGGAGAAGAAATGATTCAAACATTTTCAATAGTAATAGACAGTAAACTAAGTAACAAGTTTGACCTGAGCCATTATTCATGATGCTGCAAGTTCTGTCAAGCATATGAGGACAAACAAATACAAAATTTAGTATGTCAAAGGGCAATCATCTGATCAATCACCCAAATTATTTCAGAGAAGTGTTTATAGCTAGAACAGGAACTGAATCAGCACAAGTAGGATTTTCTCAAAAGAATTCCATTTAGACATACCTTTATTTGGTACATTCCAATAAGCTTCGCTAAAGGTGCAAAGACCTGTTGTGTTTCCTTTGCAATGCTTGACTGTACAAAACAGTAATACAAGGTATAAATAGAAAAAAGTCAACTCCCGAAACCTTAAATTATTAAGCTATTAACCATACCTGTTTGTGGTGAGGCATATGTGACAGAGTACGCATATTATGTAATCTGTCAGCCAATTTGACAATAATAACGCGAACCTAGAGAAACATTTTGTTTAGCTTTCAACAGCAACGATGAGCATTTAAAGAGATTAATACAGTACACACGATAATACCTCCTCCGTCATGGCAAGAAACATTTGTCTTAGATCATCAGCCTTCACATCTTGTACTGAATTGTTAGCATTCTTGCACTGAAGCTTTCCCAACTTCGACACCTGATTTTATGTATAGTTCAAAACCTAACATATATCTGGATCACATTATGGGCATAATACATATGACCTTCAAAGGTGATGGCTAGAGCAAATTGTACCTTCGTCTCTCCCTCAACAATACGACGAACAGTTGCACCAAACTCCCTTTCTATTCTTTCAAATGTAACCTTATCAGTATCTTCAACAGTGTCATGTAACAAACCAGCAGCAATTGATTCCCAATCAAGTTCCTGAATAAATAAACCCAATCTCAACCTACTAAACATGCTTTATATATTCGCATATATTTATTTGGTAAAGTATAAGCTCTCCAGAAATTCATAAATTGAAGCATTAAAGTTGGTTCTGCAACCAATCAACGTACATGTTCTGCAAGAATGCGGGCAACTTCAACAGGATGAATTATAAAGGGTTCTCCGCTACGCCGTTTTTGACCATTATGGGCTTCAAATGCCAGCTGGACAAACCGACAAGATAACCATGATATAAATACCCTCTTATATGAGCGATCTTATATGTAGTTCAATAACAGGACAATGGAAAGTTCCAAAAATAAACCATATTAGTTTCCTGTCAATGTTACCTTTAAAGCATCATTAACTAGTTTCAACTCCTCTGGTGCAAGATAAGAGATGGCTGGTTTCAGATACTGGTAAGACAATTATATCAAGGCAAGTGATTTAAGCTAGTAAAAGCATATCAACAAGTCAATTATGAAGGCTATCAGTGGCTCAATTAATCACATAGTAGCATGTAAAAAAGGATGAAGAAATACAAGAACAACGCACCTAGAATATAGCAAAGAAGAAAATTAATAGATTGGGCTTGAACAGCAATCAACAAATATTAGTTAAATATAACCCAAGAAAGAGACACTAGATAAGAAAATTAAGCATAAATATTATCTAAATATCGCCAAAGAAACCTTGTTTTCCTTCCACCAAATAACCATACGAAGGTTTCATAATGAAAAAGAAGAAAAATATAAGATCATTGAAACGAAAAAGAACTGGATTCATTTGTCTACTTGAACATAAGACAACCTAACAGGTTAAGAAACAACAATAATGTTCTAGCATGTTCAGCATTCCGATAAACATACAAACAAACAAGTTGAAATATTGATTCCCACAGTTGATTTTACAAAATATACATTGTTCCTTTCTGTGCCCACTAAGTGCTTCTATCCAATAAACAAATTAAAAGAAAAACTAAGGGTGTTCAGCGCACTTCTTAGGGGCAAAACTCAATACTCAAGTTAGTTTAACAATGGAAATTCCTCCTTTAGAAATTAGTATAACAAAATATATGATATATATATATTATATATATGATATATATATATATATATAATACTACGATCATATTCTAATCATATTATCATATTTAACGAAGTGGATCGTTGATTCGGAAGCTCCATCATCGAAAACGACTTATGAGTACGAAGGATTCTATACTCATAAGAGTATAAGTAGCCCTACGTCGATATGAGTCCGGCTATTATACTCTCTATGAGTACGATCGCCCTCGTACTCATAAGTTGTTTTCGATGATAGAGCTTCCGAATCGACGATCCACACCGTTAAACGTTATCTAGAGCATTTAAACGTCTAGAAATCAAATTTTATAATTTTTCGACATCATTTACCTTACGATCAAAAGATCACAAAATTGACAATTTTAAAATGGCCGGTATGGGATATTTGCTAGTTTAACAGTGTTAAAAAATCGAAATTGGTTGAATTTTTGATAGAAAATTCTATTTACTACATAGGTAAAGATCAATAACTCCGACCTTAAATTGAAGGATCCGATCATCCATTTTAAGACGTCGTTCAATTTTGACCGTTCATTTTTATACCCGCTTGATGAACTTTATTATGATTTCGAAAAAATTACGACATTTATTTTCTAAAAATTTCAAATACTCTAGATCATATTTAACGGAGTGGATTGTCGATTCGGAAGCTCCATCATCGAAACGACTTATGAGTACGAAGGATTCTATACTCATAAGAGTATAGTAGCCCTACTAATATATATATATCTATATATATATATATATATATATATATATATATATATAATTAGGCCGGAATACTATTAATAGTAAAACGCTCTTTTTGCTATCAAGTTTTTAACCCTTGGATGAAAAATTGTAGGGTCAGGATGATATTAGTCGGTTAGAGTTGAGTGGTCCCCCTAGGGTTGAGTGGTCCCCACTGGGTTATAGTATTTAATCCAATGGTTAGAAATAATGAAAAGAGTTGATCCAAAGGCTAAAAAACTGGTAGCAACAATGAGATTTTGCTACTAATAGTAGCCCAGTCCAACTCTATATATATATATATATATATATATATATATATATATATATATGAGGGCATGAATATTCCTCGAGTCTGGGTTGGCATTCAACATTGTAGGATATTATGGTCTTACAGGCAACTAAAGGTGCCACATGGAGCATAAAGCATAACCAGAATATAATCAAAGAGCAATTTTAATTGATAAAAAAAATGTAAGAATGCACGGTGACCATAAAATCAATTAAAGAGAAAAAGGCAGCAAAATATCAATCAACCATCAAGAAATTTGAACTCCTCCATACCTCCCATAATGATTCCGGAGAAACGGTATCAAAGGGTTCTGAGTATGAAGAAGAGCAACAGAGTGTCCATGTTTTGTCAGAGATAAACGTGACCCTTCGAGACAGAACATCAGCAGTTTCTCTATGGCTCAACTTTCTATTGTTGAGCTCTTCGGTTCCCCATGCAACCTGTGGTTAAAAAGTAAAGAAGTTACCACATATATTATTCATTAATCCCAACCTTGTTCAAGTAATATATTTCCAATGTAATTGACACATACATATCAACTGCTATAATATAGTTACAAAATCTTAAAAGTAAAAAACAGAAGAAAATTGAATTGAGATATTGCATATGCCTACAAAATTATTTGTTCTTGCAACAAAATCATTAATGAAAAGACATATCAAACTCGTGAGAATCATTCCACCTAATTTCCTTCACCGATGCCTCACATTCATCAATAGGTTTAACTTATGATCATAAAGAAATTAAAATGAGAACATATTCTGGCAGATAAATTAGGGTTTTATCTCCCAAATTCTCCAAGGCCCAAGAACTCACCGGGAACCCCTGCGACAACGAGCTCCGCCGCCAACTCCGCCGCCCCCTGGCGGGGCTGTCATGGTGGTGCGAGGAACAGTGAGCGGTGCTCGCGAGGGAGCCTGTGAGAGCCCTCGGTGCCTTCCAAGCGCACGATAGCACACTGCATTCGTAGCGCCCCCCGCTTCCTTCCCCTTTAGGAAGCTTGCACCGATTCACGGACTCCACAAACACTGAGGAATCGCACACACACAAAACCCTAAATCCCACCGATTCAAAAACTCAAGAAAAAAAAAGAGAGAAATCGGAAGAACCCTAACCTGATATCGACGGGGAAGAAGCCATCTCCCGCCTCGATTCGCGTAACGAAAAATCTCATCGAAACGCGAGGGTTCGATCAGTTTGATACCTCTCTCCCGATCAATCCGAAGCGAGAAACCGCGAATTCCTCACCGATTCATCGATTGAGACGAAGAATTTAAGAACCTCAACAACAGATTCGAATCAAAAGGTCGATCGACGACGAAAACGAAGAAGCTAACAGGGATTCGAGTGGAGAGCTTGAGAGAGAGAGAGAATGGGTGTAGAGAGAGAAGTGAGACGAAGAAGAAGAGATAACGAGGAACGCGAGGCCACACAAAGGCCGCAGCTCACCAGAAGAAGATTTTTATTTTCTACAAGAAGCAAAAATATTTCCGATTTTTCTTTTTTCTTTTTTTTTTTTCTGATGCGAGGTGGGGCATTAAAAATCGTTCTCCGAGTAACTGTTGCGATTCGCGAGCCAATCCCGGCCCTTGAATTTTGCACCGCGTGGACGAAAATGCCCTTGGAGCTTTTGTGTAATGGACTGAAGCGGTATATTCCGCAACCGCTCAGCCGCCCGACTAGGACGAGGAACGGACGGTCGTGATTGGAGGAAATTGCCACCGTGCGATCTCGATCAGAAGGTCGAGATTTATTACGTATTCCGTAGCGGTGTGCCGCAATAAGTAGGTGCGTTTACAGGTGGATCGATGGAAGGAAATGAAAAACACGCAGTGGTGTTGCAGATGTTGGACATAGAAGTACGTTTGTGGCAAAGGAAAATACAATATATAGAAAAATGCTTTTCTTTTCTCGAAAATCCGTAGGCTCTAAAAAAATTTCAAAAATTTACCCAATTTTTCTTTATAGTTTTTTCCGAATACTTGACCACTATTTGAAGTCAATCTAAGGCATAAAACATTCCATCAAAATATAAAAAAAATTATATATTATTTCTTCTTCATATAAAGATATTTAAATAGCCGTTATGCAAAAACTTAACTAAACCAAACAAACAATAAATTAATTTGATAATTAGGAAAACGTGTTGCACGAGATTTTGCATAACTGTATATGCCACTGTTATCAAGGTGACCCAAAGCAGGTTAAAGGTACTTCGATTGGGAAAAATGAGAGACACATTCATAAAATGCGCATAGGCAATTGGATTGCAAATTTAAAAGGGAATTAACAAAACAAAAAAGCGCACTGGTGCATGGTAATGCTCCAAATAGAAAACACTTATCATTGAAATGAAGCACTTGGCATTAAAAAATGATCTCCTTTTGGAGGCTTATCATTTGATCAACTTGGAAATGGTCATCATCCCCCAAAAAAACTACTTGTTGAGTACTTTAAGCTCAAAGAAGTGGTCAAGCTTGTGTTGTGCTTCTACTGGTGGTTTGGTATTACCACAAATAGTATTAGTGTGCCAAAAAGAATTGCTCTACCCAAACGCATTTCGACAATTACTACAAAAGCCACCTAGTCATCAAGATAAACGAGGCTAAGAACTTGCTGATTGGTACATGAAGTTCCAAATTCGAAATCTATCGCTTTCTTACGGAAACACAAACACACCTGAAATAGGACATTACCTAGTTGCAAGATGAAAGTTCCAGCATGACCTGACTTCAGAGAAGACCCCAGGAAAATCTCACAGAAGCAACAAAGCTCAGGAACTAAATCTGAACACTTGTATGGCATAGCATTGAATCAAGCACTTGTATGGCAGCAAGAAAAGAAAATTCCCCGATAGTCAAGTTATCACCGGATGACCTTTTCCATCATGCAAATAGAAAAAGGCTCTTAAAGGGTTACACAGAACAAATGCACACATGTACATACACATGTACACAATTGCACAAACCTACATGAAGAGACACATACAAGGCCAGAGCCAGACACATTAAAACTGCGATGTTTCAAATTCAAAACCTGCATGCAATCATCTAAATTTTCGTTATGGAGCCTATCTGACTGAAAAATCTGTTGACAACTTTGTAACCTTTCAGATCATCACCAGTTCTTCGCATTTTCAACAAGATGTTGATTTTACAAATTATTCTCACAAGCTTCATTAGTTAGTCAATGCTACTCTTGCACTAAAACATTGTAGTTCTTGTCCTAAGGCTACAAATTCTAACTTATTTTCGTCAAATTCATTTACAATTTCTTTTCATGATTTTACTAAACTAAACTATTACTCAAATCACTCCAGTGGCAGCATTACACAATAATCATTCTTGACTCACTAGAGCACTCATTTGTTAGAAGCAAGCTTCACGATATCCTCGATAACACTAATCGGACACAACACTACCAAGTTTACATATCATATCATACACATGCTACATTGAGGCTCTTTAAGTTAGGAATATACATAGAAGGAAATCCTGTATAGAAGAACAAGAGGGCAAACAAGATTGGGAAACCATGGGTAGGCACACATAATAAATAATTCAATCAGCTATTTGTAATATTATGTAACATATCATTTTAAGATCCTCATAGAAAAAGTTAAATTTACAAATTCACAAATTCTTAACTGACATGTGCATGGCTCATAAAATGAGCAATTCTTCTGATGCAAAAAAATTTGGTTTACTATAGAAAGTAAACAGCAGAATGAATACATACAACACATAAGAAGACGTATGCTTTTGACTGAGGCACAAGAAATGCAACTGAGAGATCTTCCATAGGACACCTTTTCTTACTCTATCCATACATGGCATTAAGTCCTCAACAGTGAACCTAAATCAATACATATTCCTTCCCTGATGTCATCATGAGTTCTTTTGGTTCTATTTCATATTCTATCTTACTACAATTAAGCAATGGGACAAAAGACTATCTGATGAAGCTTTATGTAAAGCATTGATTTACTGCCTATTCTGTCCACACTCTGATTAGTTGCTGTATGAATGGACGAAACATTTGGGCTATGTCAAAGCTATCTTTCATTTTTCCCTTACACATATAGTGGGAGCAAGCCCTGCCTTGAGCATGTAACCTAACATTTGCTGTCAATATTTACTCACTCAAACCAGGCTAATATCACATAAATGGTCTTCATCAAAGAATGAGTATACTTAGATCAAATTGATCAAACAGAAAATTTTCAGATGAGTTCAAAACTAACACCTTGGTAGCACAGCCTTCTCATTTTCACAAAGTTCGAACATGAAATCCATGTTGGTAAAAGAAGAATAAAATGGGAGGAACTCCCAAAGCAATCAACAATGCTAAAACATCTGTAGTCACCAACAAAATTTGAAACTCTTTTCCAGTATATGAATTTGATTGCTAAATATACCTCAAGGATTATCACAAAATTGTTACTTTAATCTGTCAGTTACATGACATTCAAATATCATAATGACAAGAAAATTAAAAAAATAAAATAAAGAGTAGCCATAAACTTTTATATAGCATATTAAAGAACAAAAAGTTCTATAAGTTGATTTGATGTCTGTCTGCAACAGTGATGATAGAAAAGAAAAGCAAAGAGGCTTCACTACTAAAGAACAAACTATAGTGCCAAAAAAAACAAGTCAATACAAGGGCAAAAAAAAAGCTTATGATACACCATATACAACAAATGGTGCAACATTCGTATGCATGTTGTGCAGAGCAAAGCTAGAAATAAGCTAAAATTTCATCATTTGTCTCTTTCCACACTAAAGGTAATTTTATTGTTGAAGATATCTATAAAGCCAGGAAATAGCCAGGTAAAATGAAAAGGAATTATAAAACCAAAGGTTTCTAGGTGTTACTACCAAATACCAACATAATTGAGAAAATATCATGAACAGCAATTTCAGATTGCATGGAAACGTTTAACTTTTGGGTGACCATAACAAAAACAAAGAACAGGCCCTTAGAGTATAAATTTCAAAAACTAGTGCAAGCAATCCCAAATTGGTATTATAACCACAAAACAAGATAGAACTTACTTCTATCCACATCATGGCTGTTGAGCAGCAACATTTCCGAACAGAAACCAAATTGCAGCACAGTCATTACATCAATAAGAGAAAAGTTTGATACAACAGCGTGGAACCATACATGTAAAAGAATAAGTTCAAATTTTATATAGAGCATAAGAAGGTATTTCCCTCTAAGAACTATAATTATTCCCCAACTCATATAACCAATAATAAATGCAAATTGAAGGGGTTCATCAAGTCTACGTTTGAGACAAAGAAAGCAATGAACCAGGCGAGAAATAGCAACATCGATCTTTAATCAGCCAATTTATTCAAACGGTGAATGGTACTTCTTGCAAGTCTATTACCCGGATCAATCTTCAAAACCATCCTCAGATCCTCAGCGCCAAGCCTGTACTTCTCAGAGCTCTCATAAAGAAGAGCACGCTGTAATAGCACTGACACATTCTCACTATCTTGTTCCAACACCTGCAAATTAACAAATAAAAAAAAAAGAAAAGGAATCCTTCAAAATGACAAATTAAAAAGGCCATATAAAGGTAATCTGCACCAGCTATCCTCAACTCTCTAGTGTAGTATCAAATCAGTCCCCATAGCTCTGAATTGTTACAAATGGACAACTAACCATTGCATTTCATTGCTAGTTTTACCGTTTGTTTCTATTTCTCTATATCAAGTTGGAAAAAAAAAATATCTACATAACCACCATCTAAGAACCACATAAACAACTTTTAAATTTCTTGTAAGGTGATTGTGACAGTTCCATCCAATATAACCGACATTGCGCAAAAAATAGGGACTAACTTCAAACCTTGTAAGAAGGTTGAGAAACACCGGTGCAGTTTACTGTTAAAATAAAAGCTGAAATTTAACCACTCTAGCACCTTTGAACAGTCAGCAATTGCCTTCTTATATTCGCCAACTTCCTTGTAAGAAGAAGCCCTGCAGGACAAAACCTCAGTAATGGAAACACTGTCGCTGGATTTCTCTAAGAGCACAACAGCCCAAGTTAGCCATTTTATAGCATCAGCATACTGCCCCTGCTTATAATTATCCATCCCTTTGGCTTTGGCGGCTGAAGCCGAAACACCTGATGGAGGCGGCGGGAGCCCTTCAAGCTCCGTTGTGGTCCCGCCATCATCGTGGGCTGCGAATTCTGCCCCCAAGTCCCAATCATTCGCCTCTGGGAAGCTTCCGGTGGCCTCCGGAGATGCTCCAGAAGGATTGGAAGATGAAGAGAAGAACATGTCTAATGGATCTGATCCAGATTTTGCCGGAGCTGGTGCAGGAGCAGGTGCAGGCTGATGAGTCGGCGGTGGAGCATAAAACGAATCCGCTTTCGCTGATGCAGCATTCTGAAATGCCCCAAAAGAGTAGTCGCTGTCAGGGGAACTAGCCCGAACAGGTGGTGGCGTATTCGATTTCGAAGCTGGTTTCGATCCAAAGTCCATCAACGACACAAAGGGATCCTTTTTCTGGTTCAACGGTGGCCCACTGAGCCCTGCCGAATTCCCGATCTTGGTGCCGCTTCCGAGATTATTACCAGATCCCGCCGCAGGTCTCGTAGGAGCGTTGTTAATGGGATTAGAGGAGGGGGGAGCAGTGGATCTGGGGAGGGAATCGGAGAGATTGCCCATGGAGAAGGTGGATTTGGGGGCGGCCGCTGGGACGGCGGATTTGAGGGGGACATTGGAGGCGGATGAGGAGCGGCCGGGGCCGAGGGCGGAGCCGAGGAGGTCGCTGAAGAGGTTAGGGTTTGATTCGCGGATGCCGAGGCGAGAGGAAGAAGACGAAGGGGGAGCGGCGGAGGCGGCGCCCCAGCTCTTGCCGAAGATGTCCCCGACCATCGAGGCGGGTGGGTTGGAGAGACCGGTTCCGAGGGAGGAGGAGGAGGACGACGACGACGAGGAGGAGGGGGGTTTCGCTGGTTGGTGAGTCCACGAGGGTTTGGAAGGGGGTTGGGGGGTCCATGGCGACGAGGGTTTGGAGGGTTGGTGCGTCCATGGCGAGGAGGGGGTGGTGGTGGAGGGGGAAGGGGAAGGGTTGGGCTTCTGGTCTCGGAGGGGGCGGGAGGAGGTTGAGGAGCGGCCGGAGCCGACGCCGAAGTCGAATTGGTAGGAGTCAAAGTTCATGGCGGAGGTGATCGGACCGAAGACGACGACCTAAAATGGAGAGGGAGAGAGAGAGAGAGAGAGAGAGAGAGAGAGAGAGAGAGAGAGAGAGGAAAAAAAAGGCGAAGCGAGAAAGGGCAAAGGGGAAAGGGGAAAGAATATTATAATCGAGTTGGGAAAGCGGTGCCGGGTGGGAGCCAATGGGGGGTATTTATCGGGTAAGCACTAGGATACGGCTAATGTTTTGCTGTCCCTGTGATTCTGTGATTTTGTCCGGAACAATTAACCAGATAGAGAGGGCCGTGGGAAAAAAAAAAGAAAAAAAAGAAATACTGATTCATTATTATTTATCAGTTTTTTTTATATTCAAAAATTACAATTTTACAAGTAATTCGTTTTTTGAAAAAAATTAGTATTAAGTATGAGGTGACTCCAATAGTTGGGATGGCGATTCGGAGAATGGGGGATGGCTCTCATGATTGAGGACTCTCCACCGACCGGGGCTAGTCGGCTCGGGATCCTCTACCAGTAATTGGTAATAGTATGGTTCGTGTTAGTGTAACCAAGACAATTTTTTTTCCCCTCAAAAATAAAAAATGTAGTTGAAAAGTTTGGATTGTTTAAAAATACCATTTTCAACTAAACGCCTTCAAATTTTTGAGAGTTCTAAAACTTAAGGTCGGCTGCATTTAACAAATGCACTTCTAAATTAGGCCAATATAAATTGACTCCTAATTAAAATCAGCGAGTGAAGACAAACATGCTGTAAGCCTTTGTTCTTAACTTCTAATTCATACATGGAAGAGTTAGTATAAAACAATAATGTTTACTATTTACAAGCACTAAGTAATTATTTGAACTTTTACTATGCAACATATTGTGCCGAATATCATATTGAATATCAAGCTAATCCATGAAACAGATTGACTAAGGTTTAGTTTGATATTGAAATCTATCTATCGCTATTAGATAAAATGGAGTTGAAAAAAAAGCATATAGGAATATGCTTCTGCGTTCTCCGGTGGGACCGTAGAAAGTATATCGTAACTGATTCATTACAATATGCGAAATGCGATATTACGTACAGAAACAAACAGAATTTTTTTTCAACGTACTTTTTCACCGCACGTAACGCAATCTCGCAATCTCTCTGCAATCCCAAACAAAGCCTAACTCGAATTAAGAGCCTGAACTTAAAAGGCCTCTGGAAAATTAAATACCTGGATAGTTATTTGTTTATATTTTAGACTTAAAAATTGCTAATATGTCTGAGATGGATGTGCTACCAATAAACAGGCCACATAAAGCATTTTTTATTGATAATGCATCTTAACTAGAGGAGACCTGGGCCCAATCACGAACAATGAAACAGCCCGAGGAGCATTGATAAATTATTACGTAAACGTGACAGCGCATACTAGAGTGCTGAGATGCTATTTAAAACATCATCATTTCAAGCATTAAAATTCCTCGTAGGGGTATAATACAACGTGTTATGCATAAGAAGAAACATCTACAAACTGAAACATTTAAACTACCTATTGAATAAATAAAAAAGCTTTTATTTGGAAAATTTTCGCTTACGCATCAGAAAGGATTATAAGAATTGAATGCGTGTTGCAGCTAAAGATTTATATGCTTCAAAGAATAATAATCCACGATTCTAGCAAGGCTTTCGAATCTTGTTTACAGGAAACTTTATATGCCATCTGTTGGAAATAGATATTTAAAAACAAGCAAGCTAACATAGGAAAGCGTTGTGAAACTAAAATATTTAAACATCTGGTCCAGGGGATTCTTCTTTTTCCTAAATACAACAGGGTTTGGAAACATGAGTTCATGAAAATTGATATACAATGTAGTTTTTGGAACATCTACGAAAAGAGAATATTAGTAGTAATTTCATACAACTAACAGTCTTTTTTTTTATCATATAAGGCATCTCAAATCTCATCTTTAGACTACAAGTCAATAATAATAATAATAATAATAATAATAATAATAATAATCGTGCAAGCTAAGCAGTCGGAGAAAAGCTCTTCACAAAACAATTATAACAAAAATAAAGTAAACGTTGATGAACCTTAACCAAAAATATAGCTCAATTTGAAATGGGTACCTTAACTTCTATAAATTTGGATTTTACTATTTGACATTATAGTATATTTGATTTAAATAGTGTCAGAAGTTAACAGCAACAATATTTTTAACTTATTGAACAAAAAATTCAATAGCTTGATGGAATATTTTCTAACTTCTCTGACAGAAAGTGACTGAGTTCTAACAGAACTAAGAGAATTTTGCGAAATGAGAAATAATAAAGGTTGTAGAAATCAAAATCTTAAAGTTCAGGTGCTCATTACAAAAGGTGCAATAGTTCGGATAAGGTTAATACAGATCTAAGACTCTTTGTAGAGTTAAACATACTGAAGAGTTATTCCATGCCTCATTAGTTTCAATCCTAAAAATTAAGCCAACTCCGTATTTTGTCAAACTCTGGCAAAGTTGGAGAGTACTAGTAAAACCTTTTCACATCAACCTGAAAACCTTATCGCATCAGCCTCGTTTGAAGCTGTACCAAAGTATCGAGGAAAAGCGGAATATTATTGCAACCTAGTAGCATGAGCTCAAAACTTTCAAAATCCTATTATCTTTCTCTCATCCAAATCATTTAATTTGCGATTTAACTATATCTCATCATCAAACCCATTGTTTAGAGGCCAACTGATCAATCCTACAACAGAGCACCTAGTTCAGTGCATCCTTTAACTTGATTAAAGGTGCTAAATTGCTGTTAATTTAGCTAGGTCACAGGAATCCTATCTTGCCAACTATCTTTCCTCACAAAAAAACCTCAAAAACCTTGCTTATTCCAGCCCAAAAGCCAATACTGCATAAAAATCAGTAGGCTCGGAGATCCTTAAATATTCACAAAATTGTTTTATCCTAACCTGGATTTCATGGTTTCAAAAAAAAAGGAAGGAAAAAACACAGTTTATAATACAAATGATAAATCAAAATGCAGATCAAGAGAGCAACCACAGTCAAGACAAAACCTCTTGCGGACAGACAGCATATTTCATAATATGAAAGTCTCAATAATTTTATGACTAATCTAAACTATGACATCTAATTCCTATTGGCTTCAGTAAGCTTATACTATGAGGCCTTATGTGACAAACTGAAAGTTGTAGAATCTGTAAACATCACATGGATGAAATCATAAAACATATAGGAAGCAATTAAATGCAATCACTTCACCAAGAATAACAGAAGAAAGCAGGTCATAGCAACTCAAATAGACCAAGGACTACATATAAATACTTAAAGACTAAGCTTTTAGCAATAAGAACAAGTTTTATGCATTACCGACTAAGAGTAAAACATTATATCCAATTAAAATCCATAATAAAGTAATATAAAGACACCAACAGTTTGTTTGACCCCTGTGGTAGGGTGTACCATTGTTTGATGATTGGATTTGTTTTTACTAGTGCCACTAGGAGAAGTAACATGCCAAAATCTCCCAAACGGCTTTTCTTCACACAAGAAGCTAAAGCTTCAAATTAGACCTTTTGCTTTTTAAGGCTCAAATCTCATTATAACTTGCCGCCATAGTAGAAGCTCCAAGCATATTTGTTTACCAAAACCTAGACTAGAGATGACTGCTGCTTAAAATACAAGAAAAGGCTTGATTAATCAGGTACTAAAAGTAAAAAACTAAAATAATAAAATACAGCTTAGCAACTCAAGAGTGTTTCTGTTCATAAAACAGGGCCACACAAACGATTATAACCTACTCATAGTGTTGTAGTTGAAACAAAGACAACAAGAATTTACTTACATAAGATTAGAAACTTCAGTACCTAGTTATCCGTTTAACAAGCTTCATTTGGTAGAATAACAAAAATAACTTGCTTGCGAAAATTCCAATATCAGATAAAACTATAAAAGAAAACATTAAGAAAACCTTATTTCCCTTCTCTTGGTGGTCCACTTTGATACCCTTGCTGCGAATCTGGAGCTCTCTGCTCTTGAGCCCATGAACCTCTCTGCATTGGTTCTCTCCTCTCAACTTGCATGGTTTCACGCCGCCTGTCATGCCGAGGGCGAGGCCTATTCCTTGTTGTCTGCCTCTCATTGAACCGAAACTGTGGTCTATGGATAACCTTTCCATCAATGAAAAGATCTCCTGTTGCACATGACAAAACAAAATGTATTAATAAACAATTATTAAGGGAAACGAGTAAGCCAAATAAACATGTAAGAACACTATGACTACTGATTAAGAAAAACTAAGTGATTGGTCTTTAATTATATACACTATGTATATAAATGAAACTTACTGCAGAAAAAAGAGAAAATGACACATTTTGTAGCTACTTTATACTAACCTCCATAGTCTTTGTTGGGAACATCTAAGTAAGAATCAGGCAACACCCACAGTACACCAGGGAGTCCTGCAAATATGAGTATAAGTATTCATTGATATCTCCAACTCGAGGAATCAAATTTTGCCTAGCTCTAACAACTGTTTCATTAAAGTTTGTACAACGTCTCCCGCCGTAGCGGAAAAGGAAGCTCCAAATTGGTGCTTCTCCATTTAGAATCAGAAGCAAGTTTCAGCTTTACACCACAGTTATGGCCTCTGCTTCTCAAGAAGAGAAGCTGTTAACTAACCACACGAGTAGAAATTACGAAAGAACATGAAATCCCTAAAAAGTAGCAAAAATCCATCGCACGATCACCTTTAACTTTGTACGAGAGCTCTTCCGAGATCAGCGCGCCGAAGCCCGTGTACGTCGTCGTGCACACTGAGTATATCTTCTTCTTCGCCTCCTCCTCACTAAAAAACAATCCAGAAGCCTCCACTCATAAACGAGTCAAAACCCTAACAAATAGATAACGAAAACGAGGATAGATCACTACCTCCCAACAACTGCAGCTAGGGTTTTGACATAGGCGGCGACCATCTCCTCCTCCGAGGGTTTAGAGTCTTGCGGGAACTCCATGACGATGAGCCAGTGCTCGTAATCGCACCCGTCGAGGAGGATCGTCTCCTTCGGGGGGCGATTGCTCCAGTTAGGAGAAGGATCGTTGAGCGGAGAGTATCCCGATCCCGAGGTCGTCTTCGTCCGAGCTGGGACGGCCCATGGTGCGGCGGCAAGGGAGAGGCGATCGGCAGCGGCCGCGGCGGCTGCGGCGGAGAGGCGGAGAGGGAGGAGGTGAGAGGAGGAGAAAGGGGAGCGAATGGGTGAGGAGGAGGAGGCTAGGGTTCGGGAGATGAGGGAGGAGAGGGCGCGTCGTGTCGCCGCCGCCATTGTTGCGAGCTCGAAATGGGAGTGGGAGGTCGACAAAGCCAATTGAGGAGAGGTTATGTGTTTGAAATATCAGAGGCGTTATGGGCTATTACTGGACTCATGCAATGTAGGCCCATATTCAGACCATTTTGAAGTCCATGAGAGGGGTGATTATTGGGCCGATATTGTATAGGCTATTATATGGACCAGAGGTCGCAGTGCATTTTTGATGGAGCAAATTACACGAGAAAAAGAAGAAAAGAAAAAGAAAAAAAGCAAAAGGTGTAACTCAAGTTATATACATTTTATTTGTTGAATTTATTTATCGGTGGTCGTTTCTGAATCAGTATCAAGGATTTGAAATTTATAAATGAAATTTAGTCAAGGGCCATAGATTCAGGCCCCATTTACATGAAGGTTTGGGCTTTGACATATGACAACTAAATTTGAGAGTTGTTAGTACTTTTGCTGCAGCAGGTAGCCATTAGGCGCGCCAGGGGGGTGGGGGGGNGGGGAGTTCAACCACCAAGTCTACTTTGCCACCGTAGTTTATAAAAGCTCCAGCTAAGTCAAACAGACGTGGATGGCTTCTTTAAGCTCTACCATTTCCCTTCAAAAGAGCATTAAAATAATTGCTTTAATTAAATACTGATTTCACTGGCTCCGTCGCAAACTGAATTTTATCAAATTTTTTAATATAAAATATAAAAGATGTTTAAATTTTGAGATGGATAGTCATATAATTTACACTCCATTTATGGACGTACAAATAGCATTTCTTAGAAAGATTTGGATATGATCAGTAATGGCACTGACACGCATCAGTGGTCCTCAAGATTCTAAGATACCACCCATAAAAGCTTAGGATTCTCTCATCTTATTTGGTACTAAAGGGTTGGTCTACTAGTTTAAATAGAAGATCTTCTGGGACATACTCTTTCTCTATTTTTCTGGCTTTGGATCCTCTTGGAATTCTCAAAAGTTAAAGGTAATTATTTATGATCATTAGATACTAGTCAGGATTTGTGGCTTGCATTTCCCCTTTCTCTCTCCCATGCTTGTCCAGCTTTAGAAGTCCCAGTTAGTCTAAAGTTCCATGATCTTTTCTCCAATAGCAACGGTTTGTTGTTGGATTAAATGTAATAATTAAAGTTCCAAATTGCATTTTGTTGTAACTTCTCTTATTGAGAAACATAAATCGAGTGCCTGGCAAGCGAAAAAAAAAAAAAGTCAAATAAATAAAATTTAGCTTTTGGTTGAAGCACTGGATTTTTAAATTCAAACCATTCTTTTGGAGGTTTCTGTTTCTGCTTTTACCTGTATTTTGAATGCAAAAATGAATTTTTTTTTTTTTATAAAGGAGATGTTCTTAAGTAGCTTTGCTTGAACAACATTATTTTGAATCAGCCCTGACGGGAAGTTCACGGTGAAATCAGCCCTGAAATCAGACCAGATAGCGTGAACTGGAGATGGAGCCCTGACGGGAAGTTCACGGTGAAATCAGCCTACTCGATGTTGAATGACGGGGGTTTAAGGGATGGCCGAAGCAGCAAGATCTGGAGAATTCGAGTACCACTAAAAGTAAAAGTTTTTAGCTGGATCGTCCTCAAGAAGCGGCCTCTAACCGCCGACAACCTACTCAAGAGAGGCTGGACGGGAAATACTGTTTGCGTGTTGTGCGGAACTGAAGAGGAGACGGTCGACCATTTATTCGTCCGGTGTGATTTCTCAAGATTCCTAATGGTCATGAGCTTGGATAACGCCCGGCTAGGAAATTGTGGGGATGATGTGACCACGGTATGGGATCGTTGGAAGACGACAGAGGGGTCACAGCGGTCTTGTACTACAATATCTGGATTGATAGCCTGCTGGTGGATCATTTGGGAGGCTAGGAATAGTGTGATATTTAGGAACACTCAACCGGACCCCCTCCAAGCAGTCCACAAGATTAAACAGTTGATGAAGATTTGAGACCAAGTTCTGCTAGGCCGACGGTAGTGGTTAACAGTAGACGAACTTCTTCTTTTTTTCTTTTTTTTCTTTTTTCTTTTTTTCTTTTTCCTTTTTTTAATCACCCCTTTCCGAGGCCGACGTTGCCTCACCCATGTAGCCTAATTCATCCTTTCAATGAATGAAGCGGATAGCGTGCTATCTATTTCTCAAAAAAAAAACATTATTTTGGAAGTTAAACTATGCTGCGCTAGTGTTGTGGTTTGTAATTTGAATAAGCTTCGAAAGGACCTCTATCTGCACTCCAAATATTAACAATCGTAAACTAGACAAATAATTTAGTCCAGAGCTTTTATTATAATTAAAAGCTAAGGTGATTTTCATGTAAATTTTACTCTGGAGCTTCTGCTTCTATTTGGATAAGAACTTATTAAAGGCCTTCGGTGGAATGAAAAACTGTTAGTACTTCTAAATCCAGCTCTACTCAAGCAATATGTTTTGTAAAAGCTTTCAGTTATCATGGCTCTAACTTCCTACTATGTAGTATTTTAACATGCCAGTAGTATTTTAACATGCCAGTAATATATCATGGCTCTAACTTCCTACTATGTAGTATTTTAATTATGGGCTTGAACACTGCTCCATTATACCTGGCACTGGTCTTAATTACTGTCTTTAGTTATTCATAGATAGACAGAGAAAAAGCAATTGCTTATTAATAAAAATCTGGGATGGAATGTCTTTTGGTCTGCCATTTTCTGGGATTGACCAGGAGGATCTGTCATCACCAAGTTCTGAAGAAGAGACTGCTGAACCCATGTTCTCACTTCAGCTCCACATGGGCTGCTGCCAATGTACTGCTGGAACAAAATTATGAATTGAGAAATCCCCACATCACATGCCTTAATAACTCTTTAACTTTTATTTTTTGTTTTTTCTTAAAATATAAGAATTGAATTAAAGCAAAAAAAAAAAAAGAAAAAGAAAACTAAGTTGTTGAAGACTATGGCTACTATACTCTTATAAATATAGAGCCCTTCGTACTCATAAGTTGTTTTCAATAATAGAGCTTCCGAATCGACAATCCACTCCGTTAAATATGATTTACAATATTTGAAACATATAGAAAATAAATTTCGTAATTTTTTGAAATTATAATAAAATTTATCAAGCGAGTATAAAATAAACGGTCAAAGTCGAACGACGTCTTAAAAATAAATGATCGGATCCTTCAATTTAAGATCGGAGTTATTGAACTTTATCTATATAGTGAGTAGAATTTTCTATCAAAAATTCAACAAATTTCGATTCTTTTACACAGTTAAACTAGCAAATATCCCATACCGGCCGTTAAAAATTGTCAATTTTATGACCTTTTGATCATATGGTAAATGATACTGAAAAATTATAAAATTTAATTTCTAGACATTTTAGATGCTCTAGATAATGTTTAACAGTGTGGATCGTCAATTCGAAAACTCTATCATCAAAAACAAACTTATGAGTACAAGGTTGATCGTACTCATAAGAGTATAGTAGCCTTGTTGAAACCAATAACTCCAAATAGCATTAAATATTTTAGAACATATCTGAAATGTCACAGTTCAAGAAACAAACATTATAAATAAATAATTATTATATGTATACTAAGTTACTAACTAACACATTGCCTGTATTTAATTTGGGGTACTTTTTGAATTATTGCCGCATTAATCAGAACAAAAAGTCCAACATCACATGCCTGTCCAACATCACATGCCTTACACATGCATGTTTCTCTTTTTGTTTTTTTTTTTTTTTGAAAATAAGATTTGAACTAAACAAAAACCAAAAAAAAAGAGAAAAAGCCCCACATCACATGCTCTAATCATACAATGGCCTTGGTTTATGTGGTGCTAATTACTTGTTCAGTCCCCTCACCATCTTGTCTCCACCAATGGTCAAAAAGCGTGTTTGATCAACTCACATGACTGATGACTCTATCCATGTACGTACTTGTTTTGACACTTTGGTAGATAAGTTGCTCAGAAGATCATTTACTTTTCTTAAAGAGAAGTGGGTCTCTTTCCATCTATCAAAATGGGTAATTGTTTGCCCTAATTGATGAAAGAAATTTGCACCGAAACGCTCAGAATGGAGCTTCATATGGTTTGGCCCAATGTGCAATGACCACATAAGAACTAAAGGGAAAAAAATATTTTTAAAAAATTTTAGATCCATCACCGGATGAAAAGCTGCTATAAGAGAAAAAATTCTAGAATACAACGGATATATTGGTGACGTGGCGTAACAAACCAATCAAAAATTTTCTTTTACAAATATATGTCACATCATGATTATAAAAAAAATATTTTTATTGTATTTTTGTTTGGAAAAAAAAAAGATGATTGGCTTGTTATCGATGACGTGGTGCAAATATGATAGTGTAGAATTCCTCCTACAAGAGAGTGTTACGAAAGACTACTGAAATATTCTTTAGATGTCCTATTAGAAAATAGGCATCATCAATCCACAGTCAAAAAGTTTTAAAATTCTCAATTATAATATTAAAAAGAAGATGTAAGTTGTTTTTGTTGGGAATCCGATATTCGTCCTGGTATCGAATTTTTAAGAATCCGTAACTTGCTCCGATACCAACTGCTGTTGATTCGGTATCGAATGTTAAGATTCTATAATGAAAGCGTCGAATCGGATCTTTACCATAAATTCATATTTTCGGCAAAACTGATACAATCACAAAAGAGAAAAAAAAATAAAATAAAAAATATACAAATATAAGAGAAGATATATTACACATGACTTATTTTTTGCATAGAGTAGTTACAATCCGAGTCCTATCATTCTCTTATTTTCTATAAATTTATAAAAGAAAAAAAAAATTTCTCTCTCAAACATGCATCGGTGCACAAAGTGCATGTAACTACTCATAAACAGGACTCTCTCTTCCACAAGAGTTTGACATCGGCCGTACTCTCTCTGAATCCAACAGCTTTAAAACGTGGCCGTCGTACTCCTACCGAGTTAATTAACCCCTTAAATGCATCACTCAAAAGATATACCTCAAATCTAGTATAATGAAGATTTCTACTTCAATAAATATTTAAATTTTAATTGATAGATTAAAATATTTATCATAATTTATTTAGATTTATACTATAATTAATATTTAAATTTTAATTATTTTTATTTAAATATTAATTTTTATTTAATTAAAAATAAACTATAAATCTAATCAAATTCTAACAGCTTTTAAATTCTCAAGTGTGGATATATAGGTCACACGCTTGCACATATTAATTTTATTTCAAGTGACAGTATCCAGCAAAGAGATACCAATCTACTGTCCTAGATGGTGATTAAATAAAACTCAATCTTATACATTCTCAACTTTTATATACCTCATATGTTATAATTTTGGTCATCAGAACAGATACCATTATAAATATGGCAAATATATGGTTAGCTTCAAGTAGTAGATATATACATTATAAATATGGCAAATAACCGAAAATAATAAAATTTAACAGGAATAAAATATGCTGATTAAATATTATTCTATTTGGTAGAATAGCTTTTCGTTTATCTCCGGAACCAAACGGGCCTAAGTTTTTGTAGCATGTGATAAAAAATTTGGCTCTTGGAGTAATATAGTCAACATATTCTGAAAACGCTGCTACAAATCTTTGGGACGGAGCCCGTTATTCCATAAATAGTATATACGGCAACCTAACCTCATAATGAAAATAAATAAAAATAACACGTACGACTATTCCTATACTCTTTCACATGATCATTTATTTCAAATTGATGTGGTGTTACAGCACGATTTTTGATGTATGTTACAGCAATGGTGGCAAAATCCATCTGTGACATTTATGCTTCTTTTTTAATATATTTTTCGTATTAGTCCCTCAAACTTAAGATAAAATAGCATAAAAATCGTAATCAACCCTACATTAGCGTCAACTGAATTAAAAAAAATTTGAAATAAATGAAATAAAGAAGGAAATACGCAGCCACGCACAAGACCCAAACAACGTAAACACAAGTACACAAGAGACGAAGCTCTATTACTACTCGCGTTAACACACTAGAGACAAATTACAGCTCCCCCACACACAACCCAACGCAAGAGTCAAACTTTCCCTTGCATGGTACACCGTTCAAAGCTCGCACCAATCTCCAAGCACATCACACCACACAAACCACAACTAAACCCTACCTTAAACTAACCAAGACCCTCCCGTGCGTTCCTTAGCCGCACTGGGGTCCTTAACTAACTAAAACGACCGATTAACTAAACCTCCCATAACCGTAATTAATTAGTTACTAGTAACTATGCTTAAACTAATTAGAGTTGGCCATAGGAGTGGGCGAGGTAGGCGAGGGCGCCGACGAGGGGGGCGTTGATGTAGGTGGCGGGTTCGGAGTGCTCGTAGTCAGAGCGTTGGTCGGGGAAGCGGTCGATGGCGTCGGGACCGCCGACGACGGCGCCTATGAGGAGGTTCGGGTTGGGCGCCGATGAGCCGAGCACGGCGAATCCTGTAGAGCATCCGATCGGGGCCGGGTGCGACGCCACCGACGGTAGCGATGAGCCCCGGTGGTGCACCCTCTCCGGGAAGTGGGCACCGTACCCGACCATGTACGATATTCCCATGGGGTTCTCCCCTAGCAAATAGTCCACCTACGTGCATGGCTCCACCACAATCAGAAACATATCATGTTATCCAAAAGATCGGCCAATTTAACAGAAGGAAAAAACAGTACAGTACCTGGCGCTTAGCGATAGAGCGGAGCTTTTGCGGGGTGACGGAGACGCCGCCGCAGGAGACGGTTTGTTTGGAGAAGGAGAGGTACTTGGCGTATGTCAGGAGGAGGAAGGAGGTGGAGGTCACGTATTGCATGTTACTGTCACTCATCTTAAATAGTAGCCCTCCTATGTGTATATATATATATATATATAGTCCCATGCATAATATTGTTACACTCATATACAAGTTGTTTTTGTGTTAGAGAGAGAGAGGGAGAGAGATTGGGACCTGGAGTGTACTGGGTTTGAGAGGAAGAGGTGCCCGGAACGAGGGAGCAGATGAAGTTATCAGCGTGGCCCTTGTAGTCATGAAGTGACTTCACATTTTGGACTAGAAAAGCCTGAACAAATAATAAATAAATTAAAAAAAAAAAAAAACCCCAAGGGAGAGGGATTTGGTTAGTAACCAAGTGACAAAAACCCATATCTTAGATTACACAAAAATGGGCTTGTTTGGTCCCTTGAACAGGAACTAAAGTGCAAAAAGAAAGAAAACAAGAAGAGGTTTTATTAAGTGTGAAGTACTAATTATGAGAAAAGAGAAAAAAAAAAAGGGGGGGAGAAAAGAAGAAGACCTTAGAGAGGAGGATCCTGGCGCCCACATGCTTGTTGTCCCAGCCAAAGGTGTTGTCGGTCTCATCAGCTCCAAGGGTTTGACCGTTGACCTCAATGTAGCTCAGGTATGTGGGGTCCCTCGTGGCCCTGTGGAGCCACGCCGCTCCCCACAGTAGTTCATCCTTCAATATTTAAAAAGAGTTAAAAACCCACACAAACACATTTTAATATTATTTTTTTTATTACAAGTGAAAAAAAAGAGCCTTTAGTTTACAAGAAAACAGTGTTCGAGAGCCCCTTTATGTATTAAATAATATGCCATAATAGATAACTCGACAAAACACCAAGCATTGCTCTAACTAATATACCTGGTAGCCAGAGTAAGAGCAGTAGAAAGGGCACACAACATTATTCAACCCATCACTGTAGGAGCCTCTGTGCTTATCAGCAAACTCAAACACCTATAACATACGCCATTAAGTGGGCACAATAAAAACAAAAGTACTGTTAAAAAGAAGGGAAAATGGAGTGTAGGAGAATACACTAATGGCTCTTCTGAGGAGGAGTTTAGAGTAGGATGGGTCAGATCTTCTGAACACTAGAGAAGCAGAAGCTAAAGCTGCAGCTGTTTCAGCAGCTACTTCTGTGCCTGGGCTGCTGCTATCTATTTTGAACACTGTTCTTGGGGTGTCCATGTCCTCTGGCCTCTCCCAACAAGCATGGTCCTTGTTTGCATCTCCCACCTATTGTTTCAAGCTAATGAGGTTAATCTATTAATTCCGTAACACTAATGTAGCATTGCATTATTATCTATTTAATGGAGGCTTTTACAAGCCAAGAGGTCATTTGGTTAAAAATAACACTTACCCCGTCCTTTGAAGAGTTACCCAACAGGAAAGCCGTAGATAACCAAAGAAAAAAAAACAGTGGAAGAGAGAGAGAGCAAGGAAAATGTAGCAAATTTATGGGTTTTTACTTGTAAAAATAACCCACATTGCCCCTCTTCAATAGCCAAAAGAAAGTAAAGAACGAAAAAAACAGAGGAAATGCCAAGAGACTGGAAGGTTAGGAACAGAGGAAACAGAGAGCCACTTCCTGTTGGTGTATAGAGAAGCGTATGAGTTATTATACGAAACTCGGCAAATTTTTGGCATGTTTTTCGTTCGAAATAATCCACATTGTCCTTGTTCAAGAGGAAAGCAAAAATAATAAAAGAAAAATAAGGAAAAGAACAGAGGAAACCCAAAAAGAGGAAGGGCAAGGAGGAGGAGAAAACCTGAACATAAATGGTATCAGGGTGCGCAGTAGCTTTAAGGAGATAATCCGTACCCCAACGAATAGCTTCTTTTGCATTCACAATCTCCCCCTTCATCAAACCCCCAAACTCCAACACACTCCAAGATAACATAGTTGTGGTGAAAGCCATAGGAAACCCAAACTTCACATTGTCCCCTGCATCATAGTATCCTCCCACCAAGTCCACCTACATTGTCCCCAACAAATCAAACTCCAAACACTACAAGGAAATAAAACAAAAAGACGGAAAAAGAATGAGATACATGTATAGAGCATTTACATGCATAGTGGACCCATCAGAGAGCCCAGAGTCTCTTCTCCAACTCATCCTCTCGGCGGGAGCTTCCCCGAGCGTTGCCCTTCGAAGAAGAGAATGGACTTGGAGAGCGCGTCCCTGTAGTTATGGGTGGCGACACCATGGTTTTTGTTGGGGTTGTTTTGGTGCCCTTTTGCTGGGTACGCATAAGCCATGGGAAGTGAAAAGATGAGGAGGAAGATGAAGAGAACAGGGGAAGGAGAGGAGAGCGCCATTGAGAGATACTACGGACTATAAAAGTGTGAGGCCACAAAGGAGAGAGTGTGAGAGGTCACTCTATTTATAGAGGTAAAGTAGCAAAAGAAGGGCTCTGCAACTCCCCTGTTTTGCTATTATTGTTGCCATTAGGGACACACTTAAAAAGCTTCGCCCCTTCATTTATTAGCTCTGTTGTTTTAGGCTTAAGGTTGTCACATGAGAACCGAGAGTAATAACTAAACTCCCTGCATATTTGAAAGGGGGCTATTACGTTTATATCCCTGGAAACATAACCGTTTATGTTTTAATTTGTGTTACAGTTTCCATTTCTTTTTTTAAAAAAAAAAAAATTACCCTTACAAGCTAATATGTGTGTACACATTATTTCGCATCGACTAGGATTCAAATTGCGGGATTTAAGGTTCAAGAAAAACCTACATAAATACTTGGATATTTGGAGTACGCAAATGCCCTTGTAGAGTAGAGTTGTGTCCATCCACCTTGTTGGTTCGGTAGGGTCAAAAAGGGAAATGGACACTTTTGGTTCGTTCCAAGCTAGAGTGGGTTCTCCGATGTGGAGAGGTCGAGCATAAAACGAACGAGCATTTAATTAGTTTGGCTGCGTCTTAGGTAGTTTTAGACTGCTAACGGTCACCTGCCAAGTCTAAACTAGGTCCCCTAGTTTGGGGAGAACATAGTAAAAATGTGTAATTGATGGATAATGCTTAATTAATAATAAAGGTGTACTAATACATTTTCTCTTACATAAATTAAGAATTAGGAGCACGAAAATAATGGTAATTTAGTATGGTTGGCAATGGCTTTAATTAGTACTCCAAAGTGACCCCAGAAGAGTACTATACTGCATTAACCAATTTAGTGGACCTGATCTAACTTGAATGAACTAACCCGTACTCAACCCGTTTGTTCAGAAAATCACGTTATCAGGAAATTTTTGGTGTCGTTTGTCGTAAGTTATAAACTTATAATCTTATTTCAAGCATCTAAACAAGAAATTTTAGTAAAATTTCTAAGCCTATGCTATATCTTTTAATTAATGTGTGAAACTCTAGATGTTGATAAAGGTACTAGAATAATTTAATGAAATGTATATAAAAACCATCAACAAACTTCACTAAATAAAGCGAAAAAGTTATTCTCAATCGCAGCATTTAATAAAAATCATCGAGCAGCTTCGCTGAATAAAACAAGAAAGCTATTATTAATTACAGCATTTAATGAACCGCACTTTCTATACTAAAAAACTAATTGAGGTGGTCTCAATTTAATTATTTCATCTGTTCAGAGTCTACAAGAAATAACAGTGGAGAAAAAGGTTTTCTTAAAAACAAATTTTATGTACAATAATTTTCCTATTAAAGAAAAAAAAATTAATTGAAATAATAAAAACATGGAAAATACTGGGAGGAACCACGGCGCAAAAGTGACCACCACATCTCCTGGAATCTCGCACATGCATTTCCCGCCATTCGCTCACGTGATACGGTGATACGGTGATAGCACGCAATTCGCATAGAACCCCTCAGTTTTTTGTTAATTTTGAAGCACACCCCCACCACCTCGAAGATCTCGCCCCTGTAGGCCGTAAAAGTTTTGCTGAATTCGGTCTCCTCCGTTTCTCGCCTCTTTTCAGTTTTCGTCAGCAGATTTCTCGGAGGAATTAGTGCCCGAACTGCGTCTACCACAACACACTTTCGATTCACGAAAAGTACTCTCTTTATATTTATTTTTTAGTCTATATTTTACATTTCTTTTTGATCATAAAATTTATATATTTTTTTAAAAAAAAATTATATTTAAAAAATTAATGTGATAAGTAAGTAAATATTTATCACTAGATTTACACCCTAATCTTGAAAATATAGAGAGCATAATTTTTTCAATTCACACTAATTAAAAAGTATAAGCAAATTTTATAATTTTTTTCTGTTTACATATAATTTCGAATATCTTTTATTGATCCTATCAGGATTTAGAACTGTAGGTCCATCTGATGGTTTTTTTTTTTTCCATGTCATGTTTTTAATTTAAATCTTATTTTTTCTGTGTTATCTACTAGCGTCATAAAAAAGAAAAAAAAAAAGATGGTCCACAAATGATATGGTGTACCAGGTTCAAACAATAATTTCTCAATTTTCTGAGCTCTGAGGTTTGGTTGGGACCGCTGGAAGAGTAAGCTAAAGTGTAATGAAAAAGTATTTTAGTTATTTTCATAAAAATAATTATGTTGTGTAAAATCTTCATGATGCAATTATGATATAATTTTTTCTATTTTTATCATAAAATACTAAAGAATAAATATATACATTTTTTAAAATATTTTTTATTCAGATTGTGATTTTATAAAATCAATATTATATGTATTTCTCTAAACTAGAGAAACATTTTATATCCCACTCATTCTAAGGTCAAAAATTTTAACTTATTTTATCAAATATTTATATATAGGCTCACCTTTCTCGCGTGGTTCACGGCTGAGTTGGGCCAGTGCACAAAAGTAGAATGAATGCGACCGACCCAGCCACTTCAAAAGGAATCCGATGCCCCGATGATGCCCGTTGGAGTACTACTCCATATCATAACGGCTAATAGCCGTTGCTACGGTTGAGGTCGCCGTTAAAGGACTCCTCTCACGTGATCTTCTGTTTCCCCACTAGGGTTCCAAAAATTATAGAATGAATCGGATGCATTGGTGACGTGGCGTTACAAACCAATCAAATATCTTCTTTTAGAGATACATGTTCCATCATGATTATAAAAAAAATATTTTTATTGTACTTTTGTTTGAAAATAAGAAATATGATTGGTTTGTTATTGATGACGTGGTGTAAGTGTGACAGTGTAGAATTCCTCCTAGGGTTCGTAGGGTTTCCCGGCCTCATTGTTTTTCCCTTCCCCTCGCCATATGTTGCCAACTGAAGATGCCATACTCTTTTGTTACGAAATGACAATTCATATCCCTTATTAGAATTCGAACTTAGGATCTCAGACACCAACCACTAATCTCTTTACCGCTTGCGCTAAAGACGTTCAGTACCGTCGAAATATTATTAACAGACAGTCTACTTCATACTATCCATTGCTATATCAGATAAATTTTAGAGTCAGAAGTTTAAGCCTCAGTATGAGCGAACGTATCAAAAAATAAATAAATAAATAACACCCACATTTTAATAATGTTTGTCGCTAGTTAGAGCCTGTTGATAGCTAGAAATATGAATGCGAGAGATTTCTCTATCTAGCGCGCTAAGTTTTTTCTGTTTCATTTTTGGTTCGGCGTGCAAATTTTACATTACTTTATATATCTTTTAATTATTATATTCTCCTTTACAGGTGAAACGATGTGGCAAATAAAGAGAGAAAATTAAAGATTAGAAGAGAAAGAGTGGTCTTTTTCTCTTCTGGCAAGAACTTTGTAAGTTAAATGATTGATAACGGCCCATTACCATGTCCAAACAAGATCAAAACATACCAAAGAGGCCCAACCAACCCTTAGGCCTTGATCCCAAAAATACAACGATTGGAAAGCCCAAAACAGGCCCAATATATATAAAGCCCAATGTTAGCCCGGTACACTACACAAAAGTTACAAATCATGTAATGTTCCTTTTAAACTTTTTTCTGTAGGTATCATAGGCACTATTTATTTATTTTTTGAACAATGTTTGGGGCACTGTAATTTCTCTCAATCATTTATAAATTTTTGAGCGTAGAATTTAATGGTTACATGGCAACGATTCTATCAGCAAATGTCTCAAAGAGCTAAGGGTTAATGCTTCTTATTCTCATTCAAGAAATATTACTTCAAAATGATCCACTTAACGGCAAAATTAGCACCCTTTAATTGTTTAGAATTCAAAATCAACTAAGTGCCTTTTCAATTTATATTTATAAATAAATAATTAATAATAATTTCTAACCAGAAAATTTTTTGTAGAAATGCCAATCACACGACAAATTTCATTCTCTCTTTTCTTTTTTTCCCCTTCAGGTACCTTAAAAAGAAAAAACACGCACTTCATTAAGAACTAAGCTCGCCGCGTTGACTAATTATGGGGGTTTAACATAAGTTAATAGATAGCCACCAATAAAGCTAAATGAAAAGGAAAAGAAAATAACTGACTCTGAACTTGATTTCATTAATCGGAAGGTTAACAACAACGAGAATGAAATTAGTTACTAATCTCACACTAATTCAACCCTACAGAGAATGGGATCGAAGTCGATCCGAGCCAGTGATCACCCTGTATGAACGATCCTACCGTGAAATCGTTCGCATCTGCGGCGCTTGTGATGATGTGGTACCCAGGCCACTTTACCCGACCTGCCGTGTTCGAACCCGGCCCGCGATTCAGATACTCTCCATAGTACAATGTGTCCAAACCGAAGTTCCCGTTCCATTCCAACCACCCTGCAGGGTCAATCAGGCTATCGAGAAACGATTGCATGTACACCGTCCTCGAATACTTCTTCCACGGCCGACCCAAATATGTCGAGAAGTTCGACTGCACCGGAATTAGGTCAGCAGCCGCAGTTACTTTACATTTCTGGATCGAGATCCCCGTGTTCTGGTTCGGGTCCTCCCTGCCTTGTGCCGTGAACACATTTTTTTGGTTTGGATCGGGTTTTCGGGCGTACAAGTTGCAGTTCTGGAAAACAACAGCCGCATTTCCGAAAATGAAATCTATGGTTCCGTAGATGTCGCAATCGCGGTAGAACTGGCGCAGGGAGTGCACGTATAGAGTGTCCTGGTACCCGACGAAGCTGCACCGGTAGAAGGCGGAGAGGTCGGAGCCAGTTCTCAGGGCCACGGCCTGGTGTTTGCTCGGTCCGGCGGAGTTCTCGATTGTAATGTCGCGAGCGAGGAATCCGTCACCAACAATGGCTGTAGAAAGAAAAATTCGGAGGACATGTATAAATGTTGAATTTCCGAATAAATAATAATCTACGATGTAAACACTGCTTTGTTTAACTACCATGCATGTTTTATTCACGAGTTCCTTGATCTAAGATTGCTATAACAGCCACCTCTGAACTTTCAATGCCGACAATTAGATTTTCTAAATTTTATTAAATAGTTCATTTTGTATATAATTTGAGAAAGCTTCACATACAAAAACATTTTATTTATTCCATTCTAACATATAAAACAAGAAGTAATAAAAATCTGCAATAAGATTCATCCCATTCTTTAATTCTTGTACTTAATTATGCATTAAAAGGTAAATTTGTTATATTTTCCTAACTTACAAATTATGTTCAAGACCTCCTATCAATGCAGCTACATAATTAGTAATTTTGACCGAATAAAAATAATTGTGAAGATTAAAAATTTATATACTTATAACTAATAGGGCGAAATTTAGGAATGCTTTTATATATATATATATATATATTTCCATCATTCTCAAATAAGGAAGTCCAGCTAAGCACATGGACAAACCCAGCTAGTCCAAATCACGTACGGAGATGCTTTAAAATAGGTGCAGAGTACACCCGCGCGCGACAATTTAGGGCAAAAATTTTATGGATATAGTGTTCATAAAATTTAATTTAAAGATGTCTTGGATGAGTGCCGCGTGGCATCCAGACACTCTGGATAGGCGCCGTGTCTCCCCCACCCCCCTGCTACTCTGCTTTTTGGAAGAACTGGGGGTTTGTTTCGGTGCACCCGGTGCACCATCTTTGCTTTAAATTTTATTTTTTATTTTTTAATTATAATTTAATAATATAATAGAGATATATTTTATTATATTTTAAAAATATATTTAAAATTAATTTTAAACCCTAAACTCTAATCTTTTTATATATTTTAAAAAAAATCATAATATATAACTACATTAAATTATTATAATTTAAAAGTAAAAAAATTAAAGCAAAAAGTAGTGCACCAAATGCACCCAAAAAAATAAAGTTGCTCCGCTTATGAGGCAGGTGCCACGCGGCGCCCATAGGGGGCATCCAAATTGCTTTTTATGAACACTATGTCCATAAAATTTTTGCCCGATAATTTATTGTCACGTCAATTTTGCTAGCAATGGACACGACAGTAGGTGCACATAAATTCTTTACGGCCTCGGCACGCCACGGATTTTATCTTATATTTAATTAATGAGTTTTGCTATTCATATACATTGCTATTCATATACATAATAATTTATTTATTTATTTATTTTGAACAGCGCCCGCAGTCTCCACAACTTCAGACAACTATCGGTTCGATATAAAATAAACTAAAAAATTATTTACGATATAAAAAATAGATATTATTTGATTCCATGTAAAAATATTTTTTTATAAAATTATTTTTAAATTTTTTTAAAAATTGTATTTTTTGACAGAAAATAAAAATGTACAATGTTGTATATATATTTTTTAATTAACATATAACTTCCACCAAAGAAGTAACCATGATTCCATTTTTTTTTTTTGGTTGTAATCCTAGATAAAGCTAAAGACTCCTTTATTATTGTCATTTTTGTTAGACTTAAACTATAATTTTTAACTTTTTGTACAAATTTACTTGACAAGATGTTAATATTTTGCGACACCTAACAGTATGAAATCACTATCATATTAGAAATTTTGTAAGCTTACTGGGCTGTAGACTTAATTAACAAAATTAAAAATAATATAAGATAGAATCTATATCTAATCATAAATTATTAAAATTAAAAAATTTAAATGTAACCTATCGCAAAGTTGGAGTAGGAAGAGTATGGTTCCACATTTTCTTCATTATTTTATTACCACAATTCTTATAATCAATGTGTGTTAAACTTGCTATTAAATAGAATATCACAAAAATACTTACATTATCATAAAAATATGTTTATATTTAATATCTTTTGAATTTTTTACTGTAGTAAAAAATTCCTGAGTCTGCTAAAAGAACTTTTTCAAAATAAATTTACCCAACCATCACTTTTACAATAATGAGATTCTCTAGAGAAAGGAGCTCCCCGATACGGCTTTTGGTGGAATGGGACAAAAAAGATAACGTGACATGCATATATATTGCTCTGCTGCATTCGAGAAAATTGAAAAACAGTACCAGTTAATCCAGGGACTAATTAATGAGATCTCTTTTATTAATTTAATAGTGTTACGAGGCGTCGCAAAAGCTAATAAAACACAACTTACAACGTGCATGATGACAGAGACTCATTAATTAAATTAATACGAGGTTTGTCCTTATAATCCAGAGACTAATGATTTAATTAATACACGTAATGTAGCTTATAAATGAAACTCGTTATTTCATGTAATACTTTCGACTATAATACAATATCTTTAATTACTTGTTATTTATAGTAAGTAAATGTGCGTGCCATTTATTTATTTCACCCAACTTATTATCACTAACATGGGCCCGTTTAAAGGAATGATGATATATATGACCTCCTTTAATTTAATGTATCTGCTACATTATTTCATCACCATTGGTTATTAATTTTGGCCCACAAAGTTAACAGGGAAAGACAATTAATATTATCTGAAAATTAATCTATAAAATATCTTAAAATATGGCACAAAGTAATTTAAATCTTTCACCATCACATTTTACATCTATTTTCAGCAAACCTGCTACTAAACCTGCCACTATTTATTTTATTCCTAAGAACAATCTAATTTTTATCCAAATACAAAGTTGATCTACTTTCTGTTTATATCTGAATTTATAACTATTCTTAAAACAAGCAGTTCTTATTTATACCCGAACAAAATACAGTTTAAGAGTTTCTGAGTATAAATATTTCGTTCTTAAAGTATACATTGGCATCAGGCCCATAAGCAGAAGCGTTAAGACAAATTCTTAACCCTTTTTTATAAATGTTTCTAGTAACAAATCTATCTTTCCCGTATATGAACTTTGTATGCCATATTTTAATTTTCAAATTGTTTCATACGAAACGGAATTAATATGCTACTAATAATTTTAAGTTAGAATTTAAAAATTTATACCTAACTATTATTATTATTATTATTATTATTATTATTATTATCACCGACATTCTTCTGGATGACCACTTTTTTGCAAGAGGACAACGACCCTCGTAAGGCGCATCCAGTGGTGGATCACATTCACATGCTATCCCACTAAACAATTCCACAGTGCATGTACCTTTGTGACCGTTGTACTCTCGAGTATTTCGTACTAACCCTATCTGTTTACTGTGTAGCGCACATTCAATTTAACCCTAGATAAAACTACTAAACAAATTAAGGATCAATAAGGTTTAGTTTGTGTACTCACCGACGGTGGCCGACCGAAAAGTGGTCCACCCGTCGACGACGTTCCGGCTCGCCTTGATCACCGTCTTGCCGATCCCGTCCCCGATGAACATGATGTTCTTTTTGCTCTTTCCGACCTCCACATTCTCGAAGTATCCGCCCGCCTTTATGTAGATGATGAACCTCGTCGCCGTATTATTGGGGGCTGCCGCCACCGCGTCCCCCACCGTCATGAAGTTTCCGCTCCCGTCCTTTGCCACAACTAAGTCGGGCTTTGTCGTATTTGTTGCCGCCTTTTTTTGAACGTATAATTGTTTAAACTAATTAGTTACTTAACATGTCGACATCCATACATATTTCAATTTAAATTCATTAAACTTATACATGAAAACTAGATATCAACTTAAAAAAGAAAAATTATGAGTTACAATTTACAAAAGTTTTTGTACGAAGTTCCAAACATAGATATTTCTGAATAAAGTTTATATAATCAAATGTATATATCCTTTCAAAAGTTTAAAAGTATTGTAATTTTGTTTTATACCGGAAAATGATAAATAATTGTTTGTTAGTTTCTATCATTGCAAGGGTTGTGCACTAGATGCGAAATGATAGTAAAAGATATTTTCAAGAGTAAAATGGTGATTGTAAGTAGAAAGAGTAGGTTTCAAATCATCCACAATGTGTACGAATATATTTGACAATTATTGAAATTCTAGAGAGATAGATAATGTGGAGGTGGAAACTTTTTCACTGTGAGAATTCCCTTTTACGGATCGATTCGAATCAGTCTAAAAATTAGATTGTGGTCCGACCTAGGGGTGTCAACAAACTGATCACGAGTGAGCTGGGGCAACTCGTGTTCGGTTCGTTTAACAAACCGGACACAACATGGCTTGTTAAAGTATCGAGCCGAATAATTGACTCACAAACAGACCAACAAACAATAAATTAAATAGGTTAAATTAGATATATATACAAAATAAGTTTATAAAATTTTATCTATTAAACTTTAATCTAATGATTGATACTTTATATATAAATAAATTTTTTGATAATTAAGCTTGACTTTATTTTTTTTACTAAAAATAAAATAATAAAAATATTATATATATATATATATATATATATATATATATATATATATATAAAAATATATAAAATTATATAAATATAAAATATATATATTCGAGCTATTATCAAGTCAAACACGGACGAACTGACTCCAGCTCGTGTTCGGCTCGTTATTAAAATTGGTGAAAATTTCAACTTATGTACAACTCTTTTATTAAACAAGCTGAAAATTTCAGCTCGTGTTCGTCTCATCTACTAAACGAGTGATTCGATCTCGAGCTCAAATCGAATAGAACATTAGCCGACTCGCAAACAGCAAGCTGGATTGTCAGCCTTTGTCCGACCCGACCATTAAAACACTAAAACACTGGCTAATTATTTTTTCTCCCGACCAATGAGCATTTCTGGTCACGTGCTAAACGTTCCACCCGTAAAAAGGGTCGAGATTATTAATTCTATGCGGAGACAAAATGTACTTGAGGGTTAAAAACACAACATGGGAAGCACCCACTAATTAATGACGGTGATATCATAACACTAATAATAATAGTAAAAAAAAAAAAAAACACAAACCTGCAGCAGCCTCCGGTCGGCCGGCGACACCCACCTCGGGAATCCCCCCGACACGGCGCCGTAGCCCTCGGGAGCTTCTTCACCATGGCGAGCGTGTGGCTCACGAGGTGCGACACGCGGTCGATGCGCCCCTCGATGTACGGCCGCACCCACCCGCCCCCCGACCCTGCAGCTCCGTCCACGTGCGAGAACCCGTCGAGGCACGTGTACTGGTTGGTCATGGCGGCGGAGAGCGCCGTTTGCACGTCGCTGACGTTGGCGTCGGAGGCGGCCCCCTCGGCGGTGAGCTCGGCGGCGGCGGCGCGGAGCTCGTCCATGGTGAAGTCGAGGAGCTCGAGGCAGTCGCCGAGCGCGAGCTCCTCGATCGGGGTGAGGGCGCGGCCGTAGCGGCTTCCGGGGCGGAGGTAGGAGGAGCAGTTCGCCGCGGAGGAGAGCACGGCGTCCTCCGTGCTGTTCACCACCTCGCAGATCACCTCCGCCAGCGGCTTCTTGTGCAGATCCTCCACCGTCGACAGCGTGGCCTCGCACAGCTCCGGGTACAGCGCTCCCTCGCAGTACGCCGCCGCCGCCGCCGCCGCCGCTGCAGCAGCAGCAGCAGCATCAGCATCAGAAGCTTGGAGGTGGGAGTGGCGGCGGCGGAGGAGGTGGTAGTGGTGGCGGTGGCGGCGGCCTTGGTTGGTGGTGGTGGGTTTTTGGATAATGAGGAGGAAGAGGAGGAAGAGGAGTAGGAGGAGAGGGGAGAAGAGGAGGAGTTTGGTTCTTCGAGTTAGAGGGAGCATGGTGGAGAGTGAGAGTGAGAGTATGGCAGAGTGTCGGAGAGTAGGGATGAGGGGGATTACTTTATAGACTTAAATAGTGCTGGGTACAAACGAGTGTATAACGGTGTAAGGCCGTACTCTTTCTCTTCTCTTTATTTTACTTTTTTTTTTTTTTTTTAATCATCATTTTTATATTGCAGGATGTAGGATAGGACTTATTACAGATCTAGCTAAAGGGTGGAGTCAAAGGCTCGGTTGTTGGGAGTTGCATAATTTTGAACTTCCAGCTGGTTTTAGAACGGTGTACATATACTTTTTGTCCTACAGCAAGGTATGGAGAGTACGTACTATTGCATGCCAGTGGAAAGATTAATTGCGCAATTAGTTAGATTAGATTGGATCGAGTGTATGAAAAGATACTTCATGGACCTGGTGATTGTGTGTTATCTAGCAAATCGAACTTATTAAAATGCAACACATGACCTTTAATAAAACATGAGCTATGGCCCAGCATGGATTCGTCGTCTAATTAATTACTGTAGCGTTAATTAAGGGGGTGCGTGGTCCATTCGAAATGAGTGCGTAGAGCCAGGAAAGTTCAAGGGGTTGTTTGAAAACAGAAAATCAAAAAATGATATATTTTTGAGTTTCAAAAAACAATTTTTCCCGTAATTGTCAGTGGGACTCCCGGAAATATTGCGACTTTGATGTCAAGAGAAACGCCTGCAACATTTTGAAAATTATGAGTTTAACATTAAATCCATAAAAACAAAGAGACCCTTATTCTCTTCTACTTATGTTTAGAGCTTTAGTTCATCAATGCCACATTCACTCCCACCACTTTTATTATCTAATTCGAACCAAAATATGTAATCGCATTTATTAGCTACTATTTGTTTCCAACTAAAATAGTTACATTTAATTAATTTGTTACTATAATAGTATTTACCTCCAACTAAGTGCTTTCTAATTGCTTAGTTTTAGATCGTCTATAGCATATACGTACTATTTATTTGGCTCTGTTGTAAGGTGCGCAATTATTTTATGAAGTTTGGTTTGCTTTAAAATCGGAACGGCGAAAAATAGATCCAGAAAATAATTTAATGCAAGAAAAGAAAAGATAAGGAAAGAACACACCGATATTTACGTGGTTCGGCCAACGGCCTACGTCCACGGGCGAAGACGGAGCAAATAATTTATTAATGTCGAAAAGGCGGAGTACAAAGAAGATCTCTCAAAAGAATCCCATAATCCAAATAAATAAATTGACGCGCATATGCATATTGCATATCCAAATTACCACGTCGGTACAATAAGATTCTTCTGCTCGGCAGGTTGACTTAATTAATTTGGCACCAAACACCGACAGCACCCAAGAAGGAAAAACAATGATGGCTAATTAATTAGAGGATTGCATGCCGGCTTCATTAGAGCTTCCCTCTAATTAGAATAGAGTTTTATCTCCCTTCACACGTTGTTGCTGGCCGTTCGGATGGACCACCAGATTTAATTAATTTTGCATGGCTCTTAATTGGGTCGCTACCTCATTAACTTGGCCGTAGCATGTATATATAATATATGTCTCCTAATTAGAGTCTAATTCTAATTCAATTAGAATTACACTCCTAATTATAATCCATATATGCCAAATTAAATCTAAATAATATCTAATCCCAATTAGATTAGGATTTATCCTCAGAATTAGATAACAACAAATCTAAACCAAAAATAACAATCTCCACCTTGGTTTAATTTGTAGTTTAGCCGCTGTGTTGAGATCGCTATAAAACTCCACCTTGAATTTAATTCACTTTAATGCTCCTTAACGCTCCGCGCTCCGTCTTCTCCAAACGCCCCATAGGGCCTCAAATGCTGCTAACTGCCACCAAGTCCAAACAATGTTTGAACTTGGCAATAGTAAGGGACTTAGTAAGCATATCCGCCGGATTGTCCTCAGTACCAATTTTCTTAACTGTCAACGTGTGTTTCCCAATCACATCCCGAACAAAGTGAAACTTTACATCGATGTGCTTTGTCCTCTCATGAAATATTTGATCTTTAGACAAATGAATAGCACTTTGACTGTCCGAATAAATAATCGTCGGATTCCAACAAGAAGTAAGCTCACCAAATAAGCCTCTTAGCCACATAGCTTCCTTCACACCCTCTGTCATAGCAATATATTCCGCCTCCGTCGTAGATAAGGCGACAATAGGTTGTAGTGAAGCTTTCCAACTAACTGCACATCCGCCAATAGAGAATACATAACCTGAAAGTGATCTCCTCCTGTCCAAATCACCTGCAAAATCTGAATCAACATATCCAACCACACCATCCTTACACCTCCCAAACTCCAAACAAGTGTTAGTGGTATCTCGTAAGTATCTCAAAATCCACTTAACAGCCTGCCAATGAGCCTTACCAGGATTGGTCATATATCTGCTAACCATGCTCACTGCATAGGAGATGTCCGGCCGTGTGCAAACCATGGCGTACATGATGCTCCCGACAGCACTAGAATAGGGAACATGTGACATGTACTCCCGCTCATCATCGGACTGCGGTGATAACTCGGCGGAAAGTCTGAAATGCGCCGCAAAAGGAGTGCTCACTGGTTTTGCGTCTGTCATCCCGAAACGCTTTAAAATCTTCTCTATATATTTCTCTTGTGTCAAATGCAGTAGTCCTGACTTGTTGTCCCTCTTAATTTCCATACCAAGGATTTTCTTAGCAGCACCTAGATCTTTCATCTCAAACTCACCCTTAAGTAAAGTCTTCAATTTATTTATCTCAACTATGTCGCTGGAAGCAATTAACATATCATCGACATAGAGCAACAAATATATGAAAGATCCCTTATCAAGCTTTCTGAAATATACGCAACTGTCACGTTTGCTTCTGGAATATCCGTGACCTGTCATAAAGGAGTCGAACCGCTTATACCATTGTCGAGGAGACTGCTTTAAGCCATAAAGCGATTTCTTTAACAGGCAAACATGGTCCTCCTTCCCTTCAACAATGAATCCCTCCGGCTGTTTCATATAAATTTGCTCCTCAAGTTCTCCATGCAGAAAAGCTGTCTTAACATCAAGCTGCTCAAGATACAGGTCATTCATGGCTACTAACGATAAAAGAACACGAATAGAAGTATGCTTTACGACGGGTGAGAAAATATCATTAAAGTCCACACCTTCTACCTGACTGTAGCCCTTAGCAACTAAACGAGCTTTATACCTTGTATCTTCCACGCCGGGGATTCCGTCCTTTTTCTTGAAGACCCACTTACAGCCGACAATTTTCTTGCCTGTAGGCGGTTTTACCAACTCCCATGTGCGATTCTTATGGAGAGACTCCATCTCCTCATTCATCGCCACCAACCACTCTGCAGAACTGGCACCGGAAATAGCTTGATTATATGTCGAAGGTTCACCTTCTTCTTCTGTATCTTGTGCCACTGAAAGAGCGTACGCAACCATATCTTCATAACCATATCTCTGCGGTGGTTTGATCTGTCTCCTCGCTCTGCCTGTAGCAATGCTCTGCCTCTCAACTTGTGGGGTTTCAGTTACTGAGGTGTCTGTCGACTGAACTTGTTCTGACTGAGAAGAATCCTGTGACTGAACTATACCATCGGTCTCTACCTCCACCTGCTTGCTAGCACTCGGGGTCTCATCAGAAGAATTACGGTTAGGATATAACATAGCAGATTCATCAAATGTGACATCCCTACTAATAATTAATTTAGACGATTCAGGACACCACAATCTATATCCCTTAACCCCCGATGCATAACCAATAAAAATGCACTTTTTAGCCCTAGGTTCTAACTTGCCTTCATTAACATGAACATAAGCAGGACAACCAAATATTCGCAAATTAGAATAATCAGAAGGGCTACCAGACCATACCTCCTCCGGAGTTTTGCAATCAAGTGCTGAATGTGGAGATCGATTCACCAAATAGCATGCCGTAGAGATCGCCTCTGCCCAGAAACTCTTCGCTAAGCCAGCATTAGAGAGCATACAACGGGCCCTCTCCAAAAGAGTTCTATTCATCCGTTCGGCCACCCCATTCTGCTGTGGAGTATGCCTAACGGTTTTATGTCGAACGATCCCTTCCTTCTTGCAGAATTCTTCAAACTCTGACGAGCAGAATTCCAAACCATTGTCGGTCCTTAAGCGTTTGATCTTCTTTTCAGTTTGCTTCTCAATCATGACCTTCCACTGCTTGAAATAATTGAACACCTCATCCTTACTTTTCAGAAAGAACGCCCACACTTTACGAGAATAGTCGTCAATAAAAGTCAACATATATCTAGCACCACCATGAGTAGGAGTACGAGAGGGTCCCCAAAGATCAGAATGGATGTAATCCAGAGTACCTTTTATTCGGTGAACTGCTACCTTAAAGCTGACTCTCTTTTGTTTGCCAAGAACACAATGCTCGCAGAAGTCCAACTTTTCTAAACTCTGACTACCAAGTAAACCTCTCTCGCCCAACTTCATCATGCCATATTCACTCATATGGCCCAGTCGCATATGCCATAATTTGGTGCTATCTGAATCTGACATAGAGGAAGAAGTCACCGCTGCTGAACCTGTCACAGTGGAACCCTGTAGAACATATAACATGTCGGACAACTTAGCCTTCATCACTACAAGATTCCCTTTAGCGACCTTCATTAATCCATCAGCTGAAGAATACTTAAAGCCTTTAGTATCAAGTGTACCCAATGAGATCAGATTTTTCCTCATATCCGGAACATGCCGAACCTCAGATATAGTCCTCACTACTCCATCGAACATTCGTACCTGAATAGTACCAATTCCAATAACTGTGCACTTAGAGTGATTTTCCATCAATACATCTCCACCTTCAATAGGCATGTACGTCGAGAACCATTCTCTATGCGTACAGATATGAAAAGAACATGCGGAGTCCATAAGCCACTCATCCTGTCTGCGTGTCTTATCCGTAACTGTAAAGACGATATCATTTTTATCTGATTCTCCTGCTGCAACACTTGCTTCTGCTTCAGTATTGGTGTTTTTCTGACCCTGATTTTTATCACCGTTATTCTTCCGCTGCTCTTTATTTTTCAACTTGAAACAATCAGCTTTTATGTGACCCTTCTTCTTACAATAACCACAAATCAGATTCCTGTGCTTTGACTTTGATCTAGATGTATCTCTATTACCGGAACCCTTCTCCCGAGACCTCCCTCTAGCGACCAAACCTTGTCCTGAAGCTCCACCTGTCTCGTTGCTTATCTGCATGTCAATTCTCTCTTTTGAAAGTAAAGAGGATTTAACATCATCGAGACATAGAGTATCTCGTCCAAACAAGAAAGTCTCACGAAAATTCTTATAAGAGGGCGGTAGAGAACATAATAATAAAAGGGCTTCATCTTCCTCCTCGATTTTGACATCTATCGAGCGGAGATCCATAATGATAGAATTAAATTCATCTAAATGCGACTTAATAGAGGTACCTTCTGCCATGCGCAACATGAAGAGATGTTGCTTCAGATATAACTTATTGGTGAGAGATTTCGTCATATAGAGAGACTCCAATTTAAGCCAAAGTCCTGCTGCGGTCTTTTCATCCAAGACCTCGCGCAATACCTCATCAGATAAATATAATTGTATTGCCATAAGAGCTTTATCATCAATCTCCTCCTTTTGCTCTGTTGTTAACGAATCGGACATCTTTTCTTTTCCCAACAGTGCCTTCTGCAATCCTTGCTGCGTCAATACTGCACGCATCTTGACTTGCCATAATGCGAAACTGTTGGTCCTGTCAAATTTCTGAATCTCGAACTTCGTCGTCATCTTAATCCTCAAAGGGAATAGAAAGGCTCTGATACCAGTTTGTTAAAATCGGAACGGCGAAAAATAGATCCAGAAAATAATTTAATGCAAGAAAAGAAAAGATAAGCGAAGAACACACCGATATTTACGTGGTTCGGCCAACGGCCTACGTCCACGGACGAAGACGGAGCAAATAATTTATTAATGTCGAAAAGACGGAGTACAAAGAAGATCTCTCAAAAGAATTCCATAATCCAAATAAATAAATTGACGCGCATATGCATATTGGATCTCCAAATTACCACGTCAGTACAATATGATTCTTCTGCTCGGCAGGTTGACTTAATTAATTTGGCACCAAACACCGACAGCACCCAAGAAGGAAAAACAATGATGGCTAATTAATTAGAGGATTGCATGCCGGCTTCATTAGAGCTTCCCTCTAATTAGAATAGAGTTTTATCTCCCTTCACACGTTGTTGCTGGCCGTTCGGATGGACCACCAGATTTAATTAATTTTGCATGGCTCTTAATTGGGTCGCTACCTCATTAACTTGGCCGTAGCATGTATATATAATATATGTCTCCTAATTAGAGTCTAATTCTAATTCAATTAGAATTACACTCCTAATTATAATCCATATATGCCAAATTAAATCTAAATAATATCTAATCCCAATTAGATTAGGATTTATCCTCAGAATTAGATAACTACAAATCTAAACCAAAAATAACAGGTTTGCTATCACAAAATTCACTGTAAATAAATCTTTCAACATTTTCTTTTTGTAGCTGGATTTTAAAGTCTTGCATTTGGATTTTTAATCCTTTTTCGATCTTATAATTTACCTGCTACTAATTATAATAGAAATTACATACCAATTAGTGTTCTATTATAAATGATGCTGTTAAAAATTAAAAACTAAAAATAAAAGCTGATCGAGCAAAAAGATATATACAAAACATACCTTGAACAAGAGGTTTATTCCCAGCACGGAGTTCAGCTTTTTCTTTTTTTTTTTCGGCTTTTAAAAAAGTAATTCGTAACCCAAAATGGGGGTGATTCGAGCTCACCAAACAATGGGGGGCCAACCTCTGATCGATAAGATAACTTTAGGGGAAAAAGAAAAAAAAGTGTAATTAAAGAGCTAGGCCAAGGCTGAAAGAATCCTGTGGAGTAAAAGGGATCGATGCTTAATTTATTACAATATTTTTTTAACTTTTGTTGATTGGGTTTTGTTAAAAAAAAATAACAATAATAATCGTAACTTGTCAAGACAAAATAAATTATTAAAAACGTAACCCATCATAAAAAAAATGTTTTCTTCAATTTTATTGCTAACAATATTAGGTGGAATCGACCACGGCCTTTTTAGTGAGAATCAGCTGAAAAGTACACCCATGAGTGTACAGTGTGACTTACGTTGGATCAACTATTTATTGAACGGGAACGAGACCCATAACTAAAGACAAGCAAATTCCCTTCTCTTTTGTTGCTTCATTTTGTATGTAGTTTGATTTATATTCCATCTAATTGAAAAGAAGCCCCTTCTTGTGCTGTACACGTGTCCACAATTGATAGCTTTACAATTAAAGACAATTTGAGTGAGAGCCTAATAGAACGTGGCATGTTGGCCTATTTCCATTTCTTTTCTTACTTTTATTATCTAAGCCCATTACTGATTTCTCCACCATGTAAAGGGTTATATCTGATTTATCTAGTTCGCTGCACGTACGTAGCCTCTCTGTTTCATTTTATAACCTACTTGGATATGGCATAATAGCTTTTCTCTTTTAACTCGAATAGTAATAACATTTTTGATAAAAATTATATTGTTCCAAAAAATTGAAACTAGTTTTCGAACCATATATACAAGCAATTATGTGGAAGTCATAATCATGCTCTTGCTGCGCTCGATAGCTAATTACAGTGATTTTAATGAAAAATTATTGAAAATTCTTCAAGTAGCTCTATTTGAATATTAGCACCTTTGGAGAAGCTTCGGTCAAGCCAAATAGTGAGTGATGCTTTTTAAAAACTTAGCATGGTTTGAGCTCTTCCATTCAAACAACAAGGATTTTTTGCATTGGATATATGTTTAGTTCATGACATGGAGGAGACTTTAACATAGTACAAGAAAGGCTAATCTAGGGGGGGGGGAGGGATGTACTAATATATTATCCCTTGGATTCTTATTATAAGGACAAACTTCAAATATTATCCATGTGGTTTTGCATTTTTTTACTTTAGTACTCTGTGGTTTAAACTATATCAATTTAATATCCTCTGATTTTATTTTTCTGTTTTCGTCAGCTACTCCGTTAATATTTCGTTAAATTATATACAAAAAACTTTATATACCAATCTAAGTTTATTGAATATTTATTTTAGTAGCTTTTAGTTTTAACTTTGTTACTAATTTAGCGAAAAAAAATTAGTAGAATGGATAATAAAAAGAGAAAAAATGAAACTGCGGGGTACTAAATCGATACACTATAAACTACAGGGTATCAAAGTGAGAAAGTGAAAAACTACGGGGATGGTATTTGAAGTTTTTTTTATTATTATTTGAATATTTAGAGTTTGAAAGTTGTTGTTAAAAGTTAAAGAATTTGTAATACTCAAATAAAAATACACCACCTTAAAGCTTGTTTTACTAGAGATTGGATCTACCAATATTTACAACCTGGGAGATATCGCCAAAGAAAAGGGGACGATAAAATGATGTTTCCCTAAATTAAAGAACACAGCGAGAAAGGTTTTGTGAGAAGCTATTGGTTCACGGGAACGGCGAGAGACCAATTGATCAATAGATCACGTGGCACGTATTTATGAGACGAAAGATGACCCCGCTATTCACGCGAGTACGTAGAACTATACGCGCTACTTATTAATGTACGCACTTATGTAATACAACTAGCTAGCAGCCACTCTTTCACCGACACTGCGACATGTTCAGGAATTTGTGGGCTTAACACTCCGAGGATCAAAATTCAAATGTGTGACTTGCACGTGGTTCGAACCACTCCAATAACTCGAGTCGATAACCGACCGTCCCTAGAGCAAGTGATAAAAGACTTGATGGTTGGTATTCAAGATCCAAGTTCGAATTCTAGTTGATTCATATTTCCAGGTAAGTTTATTTCTGAATGAAATAAACGAAGCGGGTAGCGTGCTATCTATCTCTCTCTAAAAAAAAAAAAAAAAAAAACTCGAGTCAATATATAAGAACACTATTATACATATATGATATACTGGTCAATTAATTATAAACTTTATGCATGTTTTTGTGCAAAAAAAACAAAAAAGGGGCTAAATTACAGAAAACTTCGTTATTAGTCATCGGTTTTTTCACTTTTTCTTCATATCATTTAAATATCTATACTTTACTTTCTTGAAAAATAAAAAATATTCACAGAGGTACGGTATTAATTATGATAGTGAAATGACCAAATTGTCCCTCACCACCTTCGTCTCCAATCTTTCTCGGTCGTCGTCTCTTCTTTTCTGTTTTTCGCGTCTTACTTAACCGCAGTTCCAACTCTATTTCCTCCACCTACTTCCTCTCTCTCTCTCTGCACCCTCGTCACCCCTTCATTTTGATGATGGTAGGAGGAAATTGGGATGGACATGGATGGAGAGGTGGGTCGGCTAAGGAAGAGACAGCGAAGGAGCACGAGAGCGCGCATGTGTGGGCGTGGATGGAGGGATGGCGGAGTAGGGCGAGTCGGCGTGGGCGGCGAGAAGGGAGGCGGCAATGTCGAGGGAAGGAGGCTGAGAGTATTTTGAGTATAAAAATATATATAATAATAGAATGTAAATGAAACTCTAAGGAATACTGACGGCAGGAACCAAAGTGAACATTTCTGATTTTTTAAGGGGGCAAAATATAGATTTTTAAATTGGAAGAAAAAAAAGTAAAGAAACGAATATCGATAAGAAATTTTTTTGTAATTTAGCAAAAAAAAAAACTACTTTTTTTTTTTACAGACCATTTAGTACAAGTCATATATGTAGCTATCAAATGCCCCATTGTGAACGTAATTAAGGAAAATCTTGTGGACCTATTTGTGAAGGACAAGAATGCTAATTTATTGAATCTTGTACCTACAGTTAGAGTAGACAAAATTTTGGTGGGCATCCGTCCCCAAACAATTTGCTTGGGGACGAAGCTGATGGGCGCCACGTGTGTACGGGCGCCATTGCTACCCCCTCTCTCTCTCTCTCTCTCTCTCTCTCTCTCTCTAAAAATTGGAGCTCACAATTTTTTTATTTTTTTTTTATTTTTATTTTTTGCCGTTTCGGAGGGTCGCGATGGACCACGCGGCGCCCAATTTTGTTTGGGGAGAATGCCCACTAAATTTCTGTCCAGTTAGAGCCAACAATTGGATTGGCCCATGTCCAATTTTAGCATTAGCTTGCTCTCAAGATAAAAAACAATAACCTGGACGGCTTCCACCACATCACAGATAATATCTCTTCTTAAAATTGAGAATGGTTACCACAAATAAACATGTATTTGTGAACCATGATTTCCTAGCCCGGCCCATTAGACCAGGTCCAAGCCATAGCTAAAAACTCAACCTCGCCAATAAGTATTTAATTATTCGACTCAAAGAGAAAACCCCTCTCCACGAAAGTGAAATTAGAAATAACTTGTTTCATTTATTCCATGATCGTAATTAACCTTCTCCCACTTTGAGTTTTTACAGCTGATTTATTGGTTTGTTTCCCAAAACAATTAATTAACTCGAAAATTAATGTCATATTTACTCGTGAATAATCCTACTCTAACATAATTAATATATCATGTCAACTTCTCAAGCGAATCCCAAGTTACTTATTCCAAGCAAAAAAAAGGGAATAAAACACAACGTGCAACCAAAGCATGCTCCTCCGAATCTTACCAAATTAGAAAGCATGCATTATTTGTCCCAAAAGGTCGTATAATTAACATATAATCCCTTAGATTTGATTTACCAATCACAACATTATTATAGTAAGCAAAGTATAAAAGGAGAAAAGAACCTCCTTTCTTGTGCATCAAACTATACCCTTCCTCCTTTAGACCAAAGAACCTTTCTATATATGTTGCTAGGAGTGAGAACATATTGTATATATACATACATACATAACTCCTCTTGGACACTCATAACTCCAATGGCGCCTCATAATACTAATAACAACCTTAATCTCTTCTTCTTCTTCCTCTACCCGCCATTAACGCACTATTCAAGGACTCGTTTCTCTCTGAAGCAGAAGCGTTCGAAGAATCACTACTACACCAAGCGTGCTTTAATATCGATGAGCATGAAGCGTGCATATCACGTCTAAAATTCGCGCCTGAACGAGGCGATCCACGGGGGCCTCTCCCAATTCTCCATGCGGCGATCCGGGGAACAATCTCCGACGCAGTCCGCACAGTCACCGGCATCTCAACCCTCGCAACGCACGTCAAGAGCCGGCGGGAGGAGATGGCGATCGACGACTGCGTCGAGCTGCTCGGCTACTCTGTCGACGAGCTCGAGTGGTCCCTCACCGAGATGGTCAACATCGACATCGGCGTGCCCAGCTACGGCTCGCGGCATGACGGTAACATCCGCGCGTGGCTCAGTGCAGCGCTGGGGAACCAAGACACGTGCCTCGACGGCTTCGACGGAACAGACGGGCGGGTCCGACTTGCGGTGGAGCGGAGGGTGGCGCACGTGACGCAGCTTGTGAGCAACCTCCTCGCCATGCACAAGAGGCTCCGGAGCGTAATTCTCCACGTCGGGCTCCCGAAGAACGTCACTGAAGGGGGCGGCGCCGACCGGGGGTTCCCGACGTGGATGACACCGGAAGAAGAAGAAGAGTTGGTGCACGCGGGCGCAAAATCCATGCGGGTGGACGCCGTGGTGGCGGCGGATGGGTCCGGAAGGTTCCGGACGATCAGCGAGGCTATAGACAATGCTCCGAGTTATAGTACGAGGAGGTATGTTATAATGGTGAAGAGGGGGGAGTATAAGGAGAATGTGGTGTTGAAGAAGAAGAAGACGAATATTGTGCTTGTCGGGGAGGGAATGGGGTTGACCGTAATTTCCGGAAGTAGGAGCTTCATGGCAGGGTGGACCACGTTCAGGACTGCTACTTTTGGTAAGAGCCCATATATTATTTTTGCTTATGATATTAGTGGACCTAATGGCCCATTAAGGTATTGGGAAGGACCGTGAATTACTAGGCTCATTATTGTGGCTATACTAGGCCCATTTACTACTAGGCTCATTAAGCTCCGAGCCATTTTTCCGTATTCATAGGATAGAATGGTCTAAAACATGGTAAAATAAATGTATTACTTGTAACCCATATAACAAACACATTTAACTTGTGAATTTTCTTGTTGTGGATAGGAAAAATTGAGTTTTTGGCATCATAGTGAATAAATTAGTACCGCTTCAGCTTGCATGATCTTCTTTGTTTCTTATATATTGCGGATTGATTATTGTATAATTGACAACTGCAGCTGTGTCCGGTTCGGGATTCATTGCGCGGGACATAACCTTCCGCAACACGGCGGGCCCACAGGGCGGCCAAGCGGTGGCCCTCCGAGCCGATTCGGACCGCTCCGCCTTCTTCAGATGCAGCATCGAGGGCTATCAGGACACGCTCTACTCTCACTCCCTCCGGCAGTTCTTCCGCGACTGCAACATCTACGGCACCGTCGACTTCATCTTCGGCAACGGCCTCGTCGTGTTCCAGCACTGCAACATCTATCCGCGAAGACCCCTCCCCAACCAGAAGATCACAATCACGGCCCAGGGGCGCAAGGACCCGAATCAGAACACGGGCTTTTCGATCCACAATTGCTTCGTAAACGCGGCCTACCCTACGTACTTGGGCCGACCCTGGAAGCCATACTCGAGGACAGTTTTCATGCAATCGTACTTGGGACCCGGCGTTCAGCCGGCAGGTTGGCTCGAGTGGGCCGGAAATGTTGGACTGAATACGCTGTTCTACGGAGAGTACATGAACTACGGGCCAGGGGCGTCCCTCGGCCGGCGAGTCGGTTGGCCTGGGTATCATATTATAAGGGATGCGGCGGTCGCTGGCATGTTTACGGTGCGGCGATTCATCGGTGGGCTTTCATGGTTGCCGGGAACTGGTGTTCTTTACACAGCTGATTTGCTCAAATAGATTGATTTTTGGTTTTTTTTAAATTAAATTTAAGTCTCGTATTATATTCACTCCAAAAGAGGAAAAGAATAGAATTATATAGTTTAGTTTATTTTACGTTTAACATGATCGGTAACAGTATTAGTAGTTTAAACTATTATCAAAGCAAACCACCACTAGGTGCTAGCCTATAAAGTTAGCCAGGTTGGGGAAACAATCTAGTAGGTTAGTTACAAGGTACAATTAGTAAACTTTGCTAACATTTTGCTAACATTTCTACCACCTAAAAAAGATTTATTTTACTATGCATTGATTATATTTTTATTTTGGTACACTTTTGAGGTGCTCAAAGTCATAAGCTACCAATTAGCTTGTTGCCAAACTTAATTCGTCCCTTCCAATCTTTTCATTCTCTCTCAGAATTATTCTCTCTCTCTCTTTCTCTCTCCATCCCCATGCATTAATGTTGGAATCTAGCAAATCAAATGCCACCTCTCTCTCTCTCTCTCTCTCTATATATATATATACATATATTCCTCTCATCTTTGACTCATATCAAGCTAAAATCCAAATTTCTTGTCTCAGAAACGCGTCTTCGAATTATGTTCCTCTCATCTTATACTCATGTTATGTTGGCTCTTCATTTCGAAGCCTACGACTTTATATATCGCTAAAAAATTAATTACTTACTATGAGTTTGGTGATCAAATCCACTACTTTGCTTTCGTACGTATAATAAAATTTACACATAATTAAAGTTGATCCAAATCGGACCATTACTGATTCTTATTAATTTTCGGATCGAATCAGCCAAATAGGCCGATCCAATTCATTTCCACTCCTAGCTATATAGCCACCTAGTGCTTTGTGGCGGTGCCGCACCATCTTCGTTTAATAAATAAAATGAGGAAAAAAAAAAAAACTCAGTGCTTAGTGCTTCACAAATTTACTAAACCAGTATGTATCTCATATACTTGTTGCGTAGTGTTCTCTAAAGTCAAAATTAAGCATTAAATTAATATGCGTATTTAATTAAGCATTCCCTTAATTGGTCCACGATTGCCATAATTTGCATAAGTATTTAATATTTTGTGGATGTCTCAATCTTAGTGTTCCGTTTGACTTTGGTTGGCATGCACAATGCGGTTGACTTACAATAATTTTACTTTTTGCACCGATTGTCGGTGATATTAAATTCAGCTTATGGTTAATTGGTGTTTGCTTTAATTTATACCCAAAGTTAATTAAGGCCTAATTTAATTAAATTTTAGTTTATCATTTGTTTCAAAGGTTCACACCTGTTTAGAGATTCAACTATATATCAATACTTGCATCAAACGGCCAATAGGGAGAACATGTGGTGGGTGCACTAAGATCACATGCAAATGCACATGCGCATCATATGTAGAAACCAAAACAAAAATAAAAAGGACATGTAACTCTTCTTTTGTGAACTTAATTTTCTTTAATAAGGACATAAATTGTTCATGGTTACAATTTAGACATACAGTTTTAAACGGTGAATGGGTTCCAAGTCAATTTTGACCTCAAAACTCTAGATTTAGACCGGTGAATATCCACATACTGTGGGTCTCAAAGGCCATCATGGTTGGCACATTGTTTACCTTGGAGAATATCAAATATAAAACAAACATTGCTAAGGGTACCCCAAAAGGCTTCTTAAAAATTAAGCTGTTGATGTTCTAATACAATAATTAATATGTTATGCACAAATTGGCGTTTATAGTGAAAATTAACTAGCATGCATATTAGCATATATAGAAATAATAAATACTAAATAATGGAAGAGGTTCGTCAATACGATGCTCCTTGGAAATATTGTTGATGTTTTTTTTTTTTTTTGAGAAAAAGATAGCAAGCTATCTGCTTCATTCATAAAGAATATTGTTGATGTTATATTAATATTTATTCTGTGGAAAGCTTTAGATGGTTTTTGTTTATAAAAATCATTTTAGATTGCGAGTATATCAACATGTTATAGAGGATCTTTTGCGATGATTGAAAACTTTTTCTAAAACAAGAAACTATTGTGTACAGATCTTTTGAATGGTTGTTTGTACAAGTTATTCGTATGTTTGTATTTGTAATATCAAAAAAATTAAATTAATTTACTCGTACAGTTCAAACGCCATTACAGAAGTGTCAGTACATTCGCAATAACGCAAGGGAAAACACTTTTTGGGTCAACCAAAGCATTTCCGAGCTATTGACTCCTTTGTGTTGACTCCTGCCTAACTATGCATGCATCTCTCTCTCTCTCTCTCTCTCTCTCTCTCTCTCTCTCTCTCTCTCTCTCTCGTATCAGTGTCCAGAATCCACCTCCATTATTTGGTCTCTCTCTCTCTCTCGTAGCAGTGTCCAGAATCCACCTCCATTATTTGGTAAATTGGTATGGTCTTTTTCCACTCGTTTCTTGGCTCCTTCCACGTTGACTATTAGACCCACACAATCCTTTATATAAACCACTCCCCTCTTGACACCACCCCTCACCAAATAATACAAAGCTCATCTCACTAAACCCGCACAATGTGCTCCACCACCATCACCATTCCCTTCCTCATCTTCTCCTTCCTCCTCCTTTTCACTCCCTCCCTCTCTGCCCCACCACCGCCACTTCCAGTCCCTCCGTCCACCGCCTGCAATGCCACTCTCGACCCGTCCTTCTGCCGATCGGTCCTCCCCTCCCGCGGCTCCCAAAACCTCTACTCCTATAGCCGCTTCTCCCTCGCCAAGTCCCTCGGCAACGCCTACAAGTTCCTCAACCTCATCAACCACTACCTCTCCCCTCACCGTGCCTCGAAGCTCTCCCCTACCGCTGTCGCCGCTTTGCAAGACTGCCGCCTCCTGTCGGGACTCAACATCGACTTCTTGACCTCCGCAGGTGCGACGTTGAACGCCACCAATGCTCTCCTCGACCCGCAGGCCGACCAGGTGCAGACGCTGCTGTCGGCGCTCATGACCAACCAGCAGACGTGCCTTGATGGCCTCCAGGCCGCCGCATCCGCATGGTCGGTCAAGAAAGGCCTCGCCGTCCCCATCTCCAACAGCACTAAGCTCTACAGCGTCTCCCTCGCGCTCTTCACCAAGGCTTGGGTGGCGCCCAAGTCAAAGAAGCCGAAGCCCAGGAAGGGCCTCACCCCATCGCGGCTCCCCACTCGGAGGAGCCTGCTTTTCCATGAGGTAGTCTGAAATAACCATTTTTCTCTAAAAATTTACGCACACTTTAGTCATGTAATATATTGATAATGTGACACCGCTTCCTAAGCATTATAATTTCTAAATGTACATAAATATAGAGATACCTTGTACTACACTTGTAGCCCTGCAGTGTAGTAATTTTTTTGAGTCAGGAAGTGAATATAACAACACTATAAAAGTTCCAGGCTCAAAATATCTGATACATTTTACCTAATTGGTTTTTTCAGTAAAGTTAAGAGATGGGTTTTTTAAAAAAATCTTTTAAAAATGTTTAAGTTAAGAATTTTATTTTAATATTGTATGCTCAACAGGTAGAGTACATGGGTCGACACGACGAATTGCCTTTGAAAATGTCGGAACCGCAAAGAGAGTTATTCGAGAAGAGGAGAGGGCGGCGGCTGCTTCAGGCGTCGGAAGGCGCGATGGTGCACGATATCGTGGTGGTGAGTCAGGACGGGAGCGGGAACTACACAACGGTCGGGGCGGCGGTGGCGGCGGCGCCGAATAACTCGGATGGGACTACTGGATACTACCTGATATACGTGGGTAGTGGGGTATACGAGGAGTATGTAGTTATTCCGAAGAACAAAAAATTTCTTATGATGATTGGGGATGGGATAAACCAAACCGTGATCACAGGAAACCATAGCTTTGTCGACGGTTGGACCACATTCAACTCCGCTACATTTGGTGAGTTCGAAAATAAAAATTCTTGGTTCAATTAAATGAAATTTTGATTTTCTTTTTTTGAAAACAATGAATGATTTGTGGAAATATTCTAAGAATAATTTTTTTGGCTAATGAATGAAGGTGGATGAAAGAATCACAAAGAGCTCTTGTGCATGCTAATTTCAGAAAATAGAAATCGATTAATCACAATTTTTCAATTTTTTATTCTATAAATAATTGGAGATCAATAATTACACTTGGAATTTTCACACTTCTATAGTATTATGTCCCTTATCATTCGAACTATAGTACATATTGAATATTACTCTATAGCTGGCAAATTTTCTTAATCGCATGTGCAAAATGTGATTTTCATTGCAATTTAGGCTCACTCAAATTCAAAATTAAATAATTTTAAAAATTATGGTCCCCTCTTATCGATCCACGCTTGTCAGGGCAATTTGAAAGTGTTGTATATTTGTTGTTGTTGTTGCATTGTGTCATTAATTATCTAGGACGAAGTTGCCTACATGCTTTCTAGATCTCTCTCTCCAAAAAATTTTTTTAAAAAAAATCTAGGACAAAGTTACAGTGTTTCCAATTAAGTTACATGAAAATTTGCTACATTGTTTGGATTAATATATAAGAGGCATGTGACAACTCACTCGGCATAAGTTTGTTTCTAACTTGCATTAATTATTATGAGCACTTCACTAGTTAAACTAAGTCGAATGGCTTGAGATTGCTCTTGTTGAGAATTTTTCCCATTAATATATTTTACTACAAAACATACCTAACAAAATTAGGTCACTCAGAATTGTCACACCCACAAAAGACAAAGAAGATTAGATTAATTTATTACCGACAATAATGAAGCTAGAGTACCATAGGGTTTCAAGAGTTACAATACATACATTGGTACTAAATCATAGATGTTACTACAATTTCATAACTAGTTAGTGACAATAATGATTTCGTGACGTAATATATGGATGCATGCCATTTAATTTGTAACATAGTTTGATGTTGAGCTGTATATTCCCCAAAGAGCAAAATATTAAAGAAAGGCGCTTATAGTTATATACCTAATATAATAAAGACAAATATATTGTCATCACATTTATGTCAATGCTTACAGCTAAGTGGTAAAACACCAATTCTAGAATTCACTTTACTGCACCATGAACTGAGAAAATTAATTTTAATAAGATAAGAAAAAGATATTTTACTACAATCTAATTGTAGATCTTGTTTACCACATTAGAAGATTCTTAATGTTGATGTTATTAATAATTAAATTATTTTTGAAGGAAACTTCTAAATTGGTACTGATCAATCCACTTATTTTTTATTCTGCAGCTGTTGTTGGACAAGGGTTTGTTGCTGTGAATATGACTATTAGGAACACCGCAGGCGCAGCTAAGCATCAAGCGGTCGCGCTACGAAATGGTGCAGATCTCTCGACCTTCTACAGCTGCAGCTTCGAGGGGTACCAAGATACCTTGTATACCCACTCCATGAGGCAATTCTACCGAGATTGCGATATCTACGGCACGGTCGACTACATCTTCGGCAACGCAGCGGTCGTGTTCCAGAACTGCAACATCTATTCTCGGCTACCCATGAATGGCCAGAGCAACACCGTCACGGCTCAAGGCCGGATTGACCCGAACCAGAACACGGGCATTTCGATCCAGGACAGCAACTTCGTGGCTTCGCCTGACTTAGCAGCAGATCCTAAGTTCGCGATCACATACCTGGGTCGTCCGTGGAAGAATTATTCGAGGACGGTGATCATGCAATCTTTCATGGACAGCTTGATTGACCCATCGGGGTGGATGCCGTGGAACGGAGACTTCGCGCTGAGTACGCTGTACTATGCCGAGTACAATAACACCGGACCAGGGTCCGCGACGGGCCAACGAGTCACATGGCCCGGGTACCATGTGATAAATGGAACCGATGCGGCCAATTTTACCGTGACTAGCCTTGTTTTGGGGGATAATTGGTTACCTCAAACTGGAGTGCCTTACTTGAGCGGGTTACTTGGATGAGATGCTTAATTTGGCCTTATTCAATTTGTAGTTGTAACTAAACTTTGAATTAGCAAACTATATTTTGCTTATTTAGGTCATTCATTCGACTGTATTACATTAGTTAAGCAGTGTTATGGTCTTATTATGATTAATAATAATGGCTCCCTTTTCTTAATGTATAAAATGCGGAATATTGCAATACCTGATCGTTTAAACTAGAGCATGTATACGGAAATGATTTATCGTAGTCATAATAGGGTCAGGCCGGACCTTTACTAATTCGGTCTAAACGCGAAGTTTATAGTTACTGGACAAGTTGGGCCTGAATGAGTGTGAGCCCAATTGCCCACAACATTTTCGGCTCAACTATATGATCTTTTGGGCTTTTTTATGAAAACCAAACCCACTTATGTTCATAGTTTAGTGCCACGCTGGTTGCTTTGGCCCATTAAATGTACACTCCCCAACCACTAAAAGAGATTGTGGTTTCTTTGACATTTTCTCCTTTGCAGGGTTGGAACTTTTAGTAGAGAGGAGCCTTTATGTCTTAAGGAAGCAATGGTTTTTAATGCAAAGCAAATCATTCTTCGAGAACGGGTTACGGGATTGACCAAGAAAAGTGTTATGCTTCAACGGTGATCTATTTTCTTAATTATTCTATTTCTTAGTAGTAAAATAGGAAACATGCATGGAGGTATAAAAATAAAAGAAAATTGCTCTGCTTAGCATTTCTCTTTGTCAATGGTAATACCCTTTTAAAAAGAACACTCCCCCAAGCTCCGTTTCCATTTTCCAAAATGGCTCCCCATAATACTCGTACACATATTACCACCCACATTCTCTGGATCTTCTCCTCCCTCCTCTTCCTCTCCACCTCTCTCCCCACCGAGCCCTCCCCCTCGGCCCCCGTGGACCCCACCACGGCCTGCCACGTCACCCCGGACCCCACCTTCTGCAGATCCATCCTCCCACCGGGCGGGTCCCACAGCCTCTACTCCTACGGCCGCTTCTCCCTCGCCGAGTCGCTCTCCAGCGCCTACCGTATCCTCACCTTCATCGACCGTTACCTCTCCGACAACACCGCTTCACAACTGTCACCAACCGCCATTGGAGCACTTCGCGACTGCCGACTCCTCTCCGCCCTCAACGTCAACTTTTTGACGTCTACTATATCGGCTTTGAACAACAGCACTGACGCGCTGGTAGACACGACAACAGAGACGGTGCAGACGCTGCTGTCTGCTCTCCTCACCAACCACCAGACCTGCTGCGACGGCCTGCAGGCTGCGGCGCCTTCGTGGTCGGCGCAGACCGGCATCGCAGCGCCTATGTTTAACAGCTCGAGGCTGTACAGCGTCTCCCTAGCCCTCTTCACTAAGGCATGGAACCCTGAGTGTAGGGGAGGGAGGTACCGCGGCGGGTTCACGCCGCCAAGGGTTCGGAACCCGCCGCCGGGCCGACGCCATGGAAGGACGCTTCTGTTTCATGAGGCGGAGCTGGCCCCGCATGGCAAGTTGCCGTTGCGCATGTCGGCTTCAAGCGAAGAGGTGGGTGCCTTCAGATAGATGACTATTTAAAAAACTGCTGATATACTGGCATGTCATGCGTAAAGCATTTGCCGACCAACTTTTTCAGCATTAGCTAATGCATATAATTAATAATCCATGGTCAATGAGTTACTTCGAGGTTAGAGATCAAATGTTAATTCTACATCCATTTTGTACTGACTCTTATATGTCTCGCGGATCTAGCATATTTTGGCCATATTTATCATGCAGCGATCGAGTTGATGTGATAAGTATATTCTTTAATAATAGGTGGTATTTGTTTAGTAATATATAGTTGGATCTTTTCTGTAACAGCTCAAGAGGAGGTTAGGCCGTCGGCTACTCCAAGCTGGAGAGTCGACTGGGGTGGTGTTGATAGCCGACATGGTTACAGTAAGTCAAGACGGAAGCGAAAACTACGCAACCATCGGAGCAGCGGTGGCGGCGGCACCGACGAACTTGGACGGAAGCACCGGATACTATCTGATATACGTGGTTGCAGGTGTGTACCAAGAGTATGTGTCGATACCTTCTAATAAGAGGTATTTAATGATGGTCGGCGATGGGATCAATCAAACGGTGATTACAGGCAATCGCAGCGTGGGTGATCGGTGGACCACCTTTAGCTCAGCAACATTTGGTTAGTATATGTACATAATATGTCTTTAAGATAATAACATTAAATGTGATTTTTACCCAGTAATAACGTGTAACTTATCTCTCTAATGGTATCTTAAAGCTGTCCTTGGCCGAGGATTCGTGGGCGTAGGGATGACAATCAGGAACACCGCAGGCGCGACGAAAGGCCAAGCCGCGGCCCTCCGCAATGGTGCCGACCTCTCGACGTTCTACAGCTGCAGCATCGAGGGCTATCAAGACACACTCTACGTCCACTCCATGAGACAATTCTTTCGAGAATGCGATGTATACGGAACGATCGATTTCATCTTCGGTAACGCAGCAGTCGTGTTTCAGAACTGCAACATCTACGCCCGGCTCCCCTTATGGGGCCAAGGCAACACAATCACGGCGCAGGCACGGTCGGACCCGAACCAGAACACGGGCACGTCGATGCAGGGATGCCGGTTCGTCGCGGCCCCTGAACTGGCTGCGGCGCAGGGCCTCGTGCGGACATTTCTCGGCCGGCCGTGGCAAGCGTACTCGCGGACCGTGATCATGCAATCGTTCATGGACAAATTGATTGATCCACGAGGGTGGACTCCGTGGTCAGGGAACTTCGGGTTGAGTACATTGTACTATGCCGAGTACAAAAACAATGGACCTGGTTCAGGGACTAGTGGACGAGTAACATGGCCCGGATATCACGATATAATTAGCAGCGGCGATGCGAGTAACTTTACAGCGAGTAGCTTCATTTTGGGGGATAATTGGTTGCCACAAACTGGTGTGGCCTACTCAAGTGGGTTGCTTTGATTTTTTTCATTTTTTTTTAAATTTCTTACTAATTACGTGATTTGAAAATGTCATTGCATGTTGAACACTTCAGCAATGTTACGGAACAATTTTGTTTTCGTTTTTTTTAAGTTGCTTTGTTTTGTTTCGTGACATTTGGAAAAAGCTATTACTTACCTTTATAATTCAAAAGAGTACTATATATATATGAATTGTATTTATGCTAGCAAGTGGCCAATTTGATGTCAAATGGTTAGGGTGCATCCCAAGTTGTTTCTCGAAATTTACACCCTTTTTTTTTTTTTCCGTTGGTGTGGTTTGATCACCCCAACTTCTGCAAAAAGCTTTTAATAGAAATTTTGCTGCATTAAGAAGAAAGAATTTATCGCATACTCCAACACAAGCCCATGATCTAGAAGTAATACAGGGTCTACCATTAGATTTTATCATAATTCAATATATATAATGCTAACATTGATAGATATAGTATAATAAATAAGCTCATGAAAAGCCATGTGAGAGCAACTGAAGGCCTCGACGTACGCATATTTTGATACAAACAAATTTGGTCCTACGTAAGAAAAGTCTACGTTTCATCTGAAGGCACATAAAAAGCAAACGAATAAGTCTCCTAACTTGGCAATATCTAATGTGTAAATTATAAATTGTTCAATTAGTTAACCATATGCATGCCTATGAAGTACGTGACAAGAAATATCGTCGGATTTGCAGTACCCAACATATAATAATGGTAAAAATTAAAAAAGAGATTAAAATGTAGCTAGCAATGAACAGATGGATCATGGATGAAATGAATTGAATTGAATCATTTATTAAGGATTAAGAGGAATATATATATATATATATATAGGAGGAGGAGGAGGAGGAGGAGGAGGAGGGATATATGAATCAGTGGAGGAGGCGGATGATGGAGATGGCGATGCTGCAGAGCCTGCTGACGTCGCCGTTGCGCTTGGTGAGGACGTTCTTGTGGTCCGGCACGGCGCGGCACCCGTCCTGGCACACCCGGACCCCGGCCAGCGCCGCCTCCGCCGCGGCCGCCGCGTCGGCGAACTTGCCAGCCTCGAGCGCCGCCGCCGCCCCCTCGAGCTGCTCCACGGTGTCCTCGTACAGCTCCTCGCACTCCCCGAGGCACTCCTCCTCCCCCTCCCCCGCCGCCCCCCGCGCCTCCGCCTCGTCCCGCAGCCGCGCCACCTCCTCCGCCGTCCCCGTCGCGTTCCTCTCCGCCAGCCGCACCGCCACCGCCGCCAGCCCCCGCGCGTCCGCCGCCGCACCCCCCATGTCCACCGCCGTCAGCGCCTCCACGCACAGCGCGGAGTGCACCGTCGTGCACTTGCACGTCTCCTCGATGACCTTCTTGTTAGGGTTAGGCTGTGATGCGGCAACGGCGATTGCGAGAGAGAGGACGAGAGGGAGGAAGAGGAGGAGGAGGAGGACGGAGGGCGATGCAGCAGCCATCGAATTAATAATTTTGTTTTTCTAATTTAAATTTGAAGATGGCAGGAATATAATCAGCGTGGGAGGCGGAAATGTAACATATATTTTCGCGGAATTTATAAAAGGAGAATTTGTTTTGGACCGTCGGAGAAAAGCAGTGGCTTTGCGCGGTTTCAGGGCTCGGAGTTTTGGACCCGGTCTCGGATTTCCATATTTAGCTCATGGTGGTTGGTACGTATGTTGGTCTGCGCTCGTCGGCCCAATAAGCCCATTAAAGATGCGCCCGCTTTAAGCTACGTGCGGTTTCTGTAAAACTGCTTTCTCGCGCAGCCTTTTCTAGGGGAAGTGAAAAAAGTCAAGGGAAAGAACAAATACATGTACTTCTAAACGGTTATTTGGTTATCTTATGAAATTGGGGACATTTTCTCGCTCTACAGATACATGTACTTCCAATTAACCAACCATAGCTAATTCACAGGAAATGTGGAATATCATCATCATCTGCGAGAAAGCCGATCATTCAACGACTGCGGAATCTTTTGAGTCGGGCTGACGCTCCCGCCGCGGCTTATTTCAAGCATTTCGAGAGCCTTCTGAATCTCCATAGTCATGGCACTATCTACGCTTCCCGACGAAAGCCTCTTGTGCGACTTTTGGAGATGGAGCTTTAATGAGCTCGTGCTCAGCCCCGCGTTCTCTCCGCATATTGGGCAGACTTTCATCGCCGGCCTCCTGTGCTGCCAATGCATGGAAGCTTTCCCGTGAAGCCGCTTGTCGAGTTCCAAAAGTACTTTGGCAAACCCGTCGTTGGGTTGAGCTCGGCGGTGGACCTTCTTCAGCATGTTCCATGCTTCGGAGAGAGTGTAGCCCCTGCGGAGTAGATGATTTCATTATAATGTAGATATGATTGTTATTCGTTGTTTAGAGGTCAGGTGTTTGAAAATTTAGTCCGCCGTTTTCATGTCAGAAACTTGAAGTATCTCTCTGTGAACAGCATTTGAAGGATCATAAATTCTTACTTTCTCAGCATTAAATAAGCAAGCACGACAGTGGCGCTTCGGCTTTTCCCTTCGAAACAATGGACCAGTACTTTCCCGCCAGATTTCTCAACATTGTCGATAAAATCTGAAGCTTCCTCAAAGAGATCACTGATGTCGGCATCCTCATCATCGCTTATCTGTGACAAGAATCAGAGATAAGTAGAGACAGATATATCACAATTGCATATCGGCGAGAAAAACAAAATCAAATAAACATCATGATGGACAGCTCAACGGAGGCCATAAGAACTTGGTAGGCAATCATGCTAGTTGTAGAGGGTAAATAAAATCTAAGGTTTTCCAAGGTCCAAAGAAGTTTTCGTGGGAAAATGAAGAAGGTTCTTACTGAAAAATTCTTGTACTCGAAAACGTCGAGATACTGAGAATCCGATTGCCCAATCTCATTTGAACATAAGCACAATATATGAGTTATACCCAAGTGTTGAAGGGTGTACATAGACCTCGCAGCGAGTGCTCCACCAATAAACAAGTTACCTGTAACCAGAGATGGCCGTTCGGTATTCGCAGCGTCAGAGATTAAAGCTATCCTCTCAAGAATATGCTCGAGTCTCACCTGAAAACAGTAATACTAATGTAACTTCGTCTCAAATTTCAGTTTGGAGGATACATGACAAATTACCTTAAGCTCATAGGCATCTACAACAATGTTGTTATCACTTCCCTCGAAGAATCCCGTATTAAAATTGTTATCTTGGCACAATTTGACCACATCCGTCCTAAGCAGTTCGTTCCACTGATCGATTTCTTTGCTCAACTCGGTGTCTGCCTATATACATGAAAGAAGAATTATCACTAGAAAAGTGAAACTTGTTACGGAAAATAGTCATTTTTCTATAAGAAATCCTTTACCTTGTAAAACTTATTAAAGTCCCGCAGCTTCATTGTCAATCTAAGACTGCGAGGCGGTTCTCCACTCCCTTTAAAATATCGACCGTGCCAATTGTCCCTATAAAGAGGAGAAACCGAATCCGAGCTTCCACGTGATCCAGAAGACGACGTAGACTTTGGAGTAAATTTCTGGTGCATTTCGGCATCACTAGACGGTTCACTACCCATCTGTTGCTTAGATGTAGGGGGAGAAGAGAACCCAAATCCAGTTGAATGTATCGACGATGAATCTGAAGTCCCAAAATCATCTTTCTCAGATTCTCCGGAGCTTTTGTTAATAATGGAAAGAAAAACTCGTAGAAGGCCATCCAACTTTTGGTATAGTGTGAGAAGGAAAAGATGGAATCCTTGCAAGTTCCTGAGGGCGGCGCGAAATCCGCCTCGAAATTCATGAACAGCAGCAGCCATGTCGGCCTCAGAGAGAGAGGTACATGAATCGATCGCAGGAATTACCTCTTCTGGTCCAGGAAACCCTAGTTTACCACCGGATATTTCATATAATAAATTGGAGGAATAGTCTGCATTGTTCAATATGAGCTCGACTAATTTTGGGTATCGCTCTTGGTCTTGTGCACGCTTTCCGGCTGGTGGTCGGCGAGGAACACCAGAATCAATGGCCACAATATGAAATTTGTCATTTTTCACTTCATAAGTAACTCGTCCTTTTCTAAATGAATCCGAGTTTTGAGACAATATTTCGGATTTGACCAAACCTAATCGACTATGTGCCGAGTTTGATCTTCTATCTTTCTGAAAAACACTAGATAAAATTGGATTAAAGCCTCTAGAATGATTGTTGGCTTCTTCCAAAGCATTCATGTTTGCGGATGCTGATCGATCAGCAATCATGAGATTTGCAGTATTACCGCGCCAGCCAAGCTGGCGGCAGGGGAGCCGATCCTCATTCCGAAGTATAAGGTCCAACATCAAGACCCTTCCAAGGGCGAAAGCAGTAATTTTGGCGGCTTCTGGAAAATCAAATGCATGCGAGCTCTCGAGTAAAGGTGAGCCGTGAACATAGCTGCATGATAAAACGATGAGGATATCAAAGAACGGTGTAATTGGTTTATCATGGGCTAAATGTGGGCATATATCTTGAGATATCAACTTATTACAACTTGGTTCTTGGAATTTTTTTTCTTTTTTTTGAGGGGGGAAGTTGAACTGTTAGTTCCGATCTTTTCTAGTTTTTCCGCTGTCATTCCTGAAATCATTTTCCATTAGAAATTCCCAAGGCATGCTCTAGACATGACCATAGATAATCAAAATGATTTTATTTTTTTGTTTATAGGGAAAATTTACCAAATACTGTGCAAACCAAATAGTGAAAGCGACAAGAGGGCCATCTAACACGATAATAGTCATGTTTAATTCACAATCCCAAAAGAAAAGTCGAGGATTTCAGAACAAAAGTGAAGCCGGAAATGACATTTGAAATATTAGGTAACATCAACTAATCAGGGACCAATCTGCTCAATAATTTTCTTTTTTTAAAAAAAAGTAGGGAGTAAATAAGTCTAAATATCCAAAAATATCTGAACATTTAACCCACTTAAAATTTTAGAAAGGTGCTGTTCATACTTCATTAGGAAAAGGCATCGGCTCAACTCAAGAGCTTCCAGCAACTCCGAACAAGTCATTTCACCTGCTTCATCTCTGTTTGAACCTGCCGCTTCTCGTGCCTTCTCAGTGGCATCTTTTATCCATTGCCATTCGGAACTAGAATTATGAATTACTCTAGCCTGCCATTGTTAAGAACAAAAAAATAAGCTAATTTTTGCTGAAATAATAAATTTGTCCTTTTTAAAAGAGAAAATTACACACTTGAGGAGTATGCAGTCCGAGCCATTTTGCCAACTCATAACCCAAACGTTCAGATTGTGTGGCCATCCTTGACGATGTAACTTTTATAACAGCAGCTGCTTCGTTTGGCAATTGTTCATCATTAACTGGAGAATTGAACAAAGCAAAGAAAACAACTCCACCAGAATTTACTGTCACCTGTACAAATTAGTTAAAGATTACTTAAAGAGATGCAAATGATGAGTGAGACCTGTCGAAAGTAACATAAAGTAATAACTAGTTCAAGTGAAGAATGAGGACCCAGCGAGCAATTGATAAGAAAAACTCAAATAAGAAAATGTGAGAATAAGTCATGTAATTAAACAAACATATCACTCTGCTCCAATCTGTTCAGTAATGCATTTCAAAATTTTTAAAAGAACTACTCGCATTTTCAGAAATTGCCACTACATCATTCACATCCTATATCCTGAGAAATTTGCATTTGATGACGCAATACAACTTTTGTATCCTTTTGCTTTCTTCAACCTCCATTTTTTACGTAGTAAATTATTGGAAAGATTACTCAAAGCATACATTTCTGGTGCCTGTTGGGCACTTTCTGGAGCAGCTTCTCCTCTCCAAGACATAGTAACAAGTGTTTGAAAGGTTGAAAGCTATGAGCACTTGCAGTTGGAATGTGGCAAAACCTGAAATGAACTTCTAACTCCTAAAAGCAAAAGATCCAATTTGAAGCTTCCGTTTCTGCTGCAACAGAAAGCTGTTTGCCATAATTTTATGAATCAATTGATGGCATTTCTTCAAATATATCTACTTAGAGAAAATCACCGTACCTCTAGAACTTTGCTCATTTCATCTTCAGAATGCTCGGTGCTGCTATTGTGTTCTGTGTGATGAAGAGACGATAACAAATCCCAGGAGAAGTCGCTCGATTCAATGTCCAACATAGCAGCCTTTCCCAGCCTGTCCCATAAACTCATCTCTGGCGGCTGGTCACATTCTGGCGTATTAACAACATCGCCACCAATCTCACTTGCATCTGTTCTCCTACCACTGCCCCCCCCAAAAAAATTTATTGCAATAAGGATAATATCAAGGCTAATATGAAGGACTCACTAAACAAATCAAGTAATACATAACGTAAACGTCCAATGAACTCCACGTAATGTCTCATGCTTAAATTCCTGACAAATGTTCAAACATATTCCACCACAAAAGGTTATGAACAAAAACAGATTACATCAAAGAGCCCACCATTGCATTACTCTCAAACAGAAACATTCACCAACTATAATTGGACCTACGCCGTAGGAACTACAGGATCTTACAATGCATTAAAAGGAATCAAATTTGCTAATTAAACAGCATGTAACTTTTAACTAATGAACTGAATCTAACATAGTATTACTCAATGGTATATACCATTACTCAATGGTATATACCATTACTGCAATAAAACCCAAAATTGCTACTGTTCTAAGCACACCTCTGATCATGGTGGCTAAGCGGGGAGAGGCACCCGCTCGGCATCGACTCCGTCCTCGAATTCCGACGCGGAAACCCCGAAGGCCGAAACCTCGCACTCCGCTTACGAACCAGCGCCAGCCATTTCTCGAACGCCTGTCCGGGGCTCGACAGATCTCCCAATAGCAGCGAAACCACCTCCACAAATCCAAACAACACCATCCTTACAATCATTGAATCACTAGAAAAGGGGAAAAGCTTTAGGAGTAGCATTGATAAACACTTACCCTAGAAGAGAACTTGATCTCTCTCTCCTCCTCCTCCTCGCCTTTTTCCTACAAAATAAACGAAAAGGGGGCGAGATCTGAGAATTGGGCATGTGGGTTTCGATCGGGCGACAACAATTCGAAGGAATCATTGCTGATCGTACCTTGGGGGGTAAAATGATGGTGGGGGAGGGGGAGGAGGAGGAGGAGGAGGGGTGGTTCTCCTCTGGATCTCCTTGTTCCATGAGAAGAGGAAGAAGAGGAACAAAGAAGGGGCAGGGGTAGAAAAAGTATAGGGTTTGTGTGGGTAGGGGATTATCTTAACCCCTCATTGCTTTTGGCTCCTTTTACCCTTTTTTTCCCTCTTTGATTTCAAAAAAGGTGACCGTTGCGGGCAACGGTCGGGGAGTGGTCTCACCTTTTTCCGGGCATGGGCGTGCCCTTTTCTCGCCACGGCGAGGGAGATGGGGATGATGAAGAGAGAGAGAGAGAGAGAGAGAGAGAGTGCGTGTTCTCAGTGGACTCCCACAGTTGCATAATAATATATATATATATATATATATATATATATATATATATATATATATATAAGTGGGGGTGCGTGTGGTGGTTCTAATGGTGCTCTCTGCATAGCCTCAGAGGTGTTCCTTTTTATGGATTTNTTTTTTTTTTTTTTTTTTGGGTCGGATTTTGCTCGAGAAATTACCGTATAGAGAAAATCAGGATGAGACACCAAGTTTTTGTTCGGTACTAAATGGAGCATTTTCTTTAAAATTGTTTTTAAAGAAAACAGAGGAGGACTGCTGATCTGTTTAGAAGCCAGGTTCTGAAACTGCAAGCAACTGCTAATAACACAAAATTGCAGGTGTTTGAAACACGTTGTTTGGAATGAAATGTAATTGGATTGATTTGGACTTTTTTTCCTTTTTTACTTTATGTTTTGTTTAGACTCAATAAAACTAGAAATGCGTAATTTACAAAATCACTAGTTACATAACATAAGGTAGCTAAGTACCAATCTTTAGATCGTGTGGTTTGAGCCTGTGTGCTTAAAATTGAGGGCTTGTGGAGTCAATATAATATTTCTATTTTTTGTTTTTATTTTTTTTGAGAGAATTATGGGCTTAGCTCTTTTACAGCCCTATTTTTTGTATATATCAGTAATCGAATTGCATAATTTGCACTAAATAAATCTATCTCAGGGAACAAAGTTTTCTCTTTTTTCTTCTATGAGAAAAATAGGGACCAAAGTGTATAACAATATTTGCAACAATAACGGAATTATAGACTCAGTTAAACCGTGGCGCGACATAATGGACATGTAGAACGAGAATCGAGCCACGCATCTATACACTCTATATGAAAACTGTGGTTACACCTCGGCAGTAGCCGGCCCTTTTCGCCGTCTTTGAACTCCGCCAAGCACACCGCGCACTCTAACTTCTTTCCATTCATCCCCGCCGCAGAAGGAGAAGAAGAAGAAGAAAACACGAAGACGGATAGTTTCGAAAGGGCTTCGGAAGCGGTAGCGGTTGTCGGCGTCGCAGCTGAGGAGGCGGTGGAGGTCGCGGCATCACCGCCTCTCCGATGTAGCCTGTTTTGGATTAGGAGGAGGATGCAGCAACAGCATAAGAGGATGGTTAGGAGTGCAAAGAAGGTTATGAAGCTTGTGAAGAGGAGGAGGTGTCCAAAAGTGAAGTGGTGGCTGTGATTGGTGGTGGTGGTGGTGGTGTTATGAGAGGAGTCATTGGCCATATGATCTCTCTAACAACTTAATAGAGGTATTAGGATTATGTGAGGGGTTTTGAAGGGCCAGGTTGTGTCCATTAATTGGTGGAATAAGTTGGATGATAATTGATTTTTGATATTGTTTTATGAGTAATCTGCTGGGTACCTCAGAAGATACCCCAATGTACTTTAATTTTAAGCTTAAGTACAAACTTTAATTTGGTATTTACAACTCTTACCAAAGAAAATAATTGTGTCTTTCCAGCATAATAGTGGTTTGATTTTCAAAATTAACGTCCAACTTATTGTCATGTCTAAAATTTAAGATGCCATATATATGCAATATGTCATATGTGCAAAACTGATTTATCAGTTATATTTTTTGATCTCGTTCTGAGACGTCTTGCGAGAGGCTAATAAAACTGCGATATTTAGAGAAAGGGGATTAGCTCATAAATAATGCAGGGGATTAAAGAAAATGACTGGTTAAGTGCTAACTGCACTGAAATTGTCAACTAGCAGATATTTAATTACATAACCAAGAAGGAATACAGCTAAAAGTCCTTTCCATTAAAGCTAACAATGATGTCATTGTTTATTCCAAACGGATTTGCTCAACAAGCTTCAAAAAAAAAAAAAAACAGCAAGAAAATAAAAGTTATTTAAATTGCTACCCACTTATTATACTCGACTAATTTAATTATGGTCTATCTTCTGTGTAAGAAAAGATTAAAATTTGTCTTTGGTGTTCCCCTTTTTTTTTTGGCATTTAGGATTGAGGCATCTCTTTCATGGAGAATAAGGCTCACGCTATTATTTTAGCCAATTGTTTAATAGGGAGTTTGGCCTCTTTGGACTCGAATCAGGAGTTTTCCTACTGCAACTCAAACCCATGAATCCTTGACCTCATCTTCTCTCTCTCTCTCTCTCTCTCTCTCTCTCTCTCTAATTTATTTAGCAATTATCACTGGGAATCCAATCGGCTAAGTAGAATCAACTCGTGCATGACTCACAACATAAATTAACCTATAATTTTTTTTTTTTTTTGTCTGTTAGCCTTTTTCTGGAGGCCCTGGGTGACTCACCCTTGTAGCCTAATTCATCTTTTCAATGAATGAAGCAGATAGTATGCTAGCTTTTTCAATATATATATATATAGTCTCGAGTGTTGTCAAATGTTGATGAAGCTAAAATTATTATAAATAAAAAAAAAAAAATTTTAGTTGGATCAATAGTATGAACACTGGTTACTAGCCGTAATTTTTCTGTATTAATATTCCTCTGGCGTAGGAAATCGACTTACACCTATTTACCAAAAAAAAAAAAGACAATCCAATGGTGCCATTTTTTCTCAAAATAACAAAAAATAACCATGTCTCCAAATCCACCAAACATATATATATATATATATATATATATATATATACTCTCACAAAAGTGATTAACATATAAATTAAAGAATCATTTCTCTCTCTCTCTCAAAAAAAAAAAAAAAAACATATAAAAGAATCACTCAAACCAATAATCACACCGAATTAATTACATGAATGCATGTAACAACTAAAAACTGCAGCAAGCCTCCTGAGCTAGCAAGCAGATGCAGCCGCAGACATGGCGGTCACCATGGCGGCAGAGGCAGCCGCCATGGCCGAAGAAACAGGCCCATAAGACGGAAGCAGCGACGAAGACGGCGAAGATGACGCTGATAACTATGAATGGCGTGGAGTTGCCCATTGTGGTTAATTTCCTTTAGTTTCTCATCTCAAAGAAGTGTTTTTTCTAGCTTTATAGGTGTTCACAAGTACAATGCAAATGTTTTCTTTTGACTTGATCTTCTGATTGACTGCTGACAGTTTGTAAGTTTGATCAATTCATTGTACGATTGACAAGTATTCGTAGCCAATTTGCCATCTTGTCTTGGAATTAGAGTGAAGAAAAGAAGCATCTCGGGATCTTCCGATCTCAATTTAGAAAAATATTATTGAACGTTAATGAGGGTTACTTGTGAGAAAGTTGATGTATAGTTGTGTGATCTTACACTTATCTCCATACTAAATAATTAATAGCCCTGAATTGCATGGAAATAATTAACGCATGCAATTCAAATGCATTTTGTTTCAGCGTAGAACGGGTAAAGAAAGAATATAGCAATCACTAGAATATGTCTCGATCTCTCTCCCTCTCTCTCTCTCTCTCTATGTTTATATATAGTTAATTACTTTGAGGTTTCCTGAGATGAAACTTCACTTCTTTTTTATTTTTTTCTGAAAGAGAGATCAGAAGCAACTTGTTAGTTATATCTATGAAAACCTAATATTCTTGATCCAGCACAATGTCAACTAAGAGTAACCAAATAGTCTGGCAATGAGCTGATAACACGCACCATCCTATTATTTTTTTTACTTTACGTACCCAGGATGCATGAATTAGTTAATTAACAAGAGACGATCGAGGAACACCAAGTAAACAAAGCTGGTTGAGTTCTCTAGTTGGGTTCTCGATCTCTACTCTACCACCTGGAGAAAGAAGGCTTAAAGAGCCACCGAATCGACTGTGACTCCGTACCGAGTGAGTCGAATCCAAGCCAAGCCACATATCCACGCATTCACATGCAAATTGCACCACATGTCATCACATATATTCACATGCAATTAAACTACGTAATTAACTACAGTTCTACTATTAAGTAACAGTAGAAAAATCCTCTGCCTCATCGCAAGTTCAATTTATTGAAAACAGCTTTCACATTTCTTGAAAAATCCAAAATGCAGAGGCTCATGGCTGGTTAGGTACACAGATTCTTTTTTCTTTTTTCTTTTTTTTGAGAAATAGATAGCTAGCTACCTGCTTTATTTATTAAGCAAAATGAACTAAGCGTACAAAATAGAAGTGTCTTAGGCCTTTGAAAAAAAATCAAGCATAACAGAAAAGAAGATAAAAACAACAAAATAAAAAACAGAAAAAGTAAAAGGAGCAAGGAACAAAGATGATCAGAGATGCTTGGACCACGCGCTGGTAAAAAATTTGACCTGTTCGATTGACTGGTCGTCCGGAAAATGATATTATTTCTTTTCGTCCACACAACCCACCAGATTCCGGATAAGAGGGTTAAGCCTCTTGATCTCTTCGTGGCGTCAGTGATGTCGGCTGTTTTGGTCCAAAGATCTCAGACGTCACCAATTGGACATCAACCGGTATATATATAACCGGTCCCTCCGCGATAAGTAGAAGGTATCAAATAAAAACGCAGTTACAAAATAGATGATCGCAACTTTTCGAGAGAATAACACAGAAGACACAATGTTGATCCACACTCATCCCTCGAGTTAGCAATCTGTCGGCAGTAAGTAATCTTTTTTAAAATAACAACCAAATGAAAATTTTAATTTTGATCGGAATTTTCAAACTCCAGATATGTTGATTCATCGTGTCCCTCTGTCCCGCGTCGGTGAGGAAGTGGTAAGGAACACAGATTCTCACAGCATACTCGTGAAAACTAAAACTGGTTTACAGTCGAATTACAAACGGTACGTAATTTCAAATACCATCTCATGAGGCATAGAATATGTAGACAAAGAGCGCGCATGCAAAGAGAATTAAAAGGGGTTCTAATCGAGTCCAGCTTCTCTAGGGGGGGAGTCGCGCGGCGGCGGTCGCATCTACGTTCATGCCCACGGTGCTGCTGCTGCAGGCACCACGGTTCTGACGGTTCTGGCGCTGGTGGCGGACGATGTAGCCGCAGATGAGGAGGAGGAGGAGGACCGCGAAGAAGGTCATCAGGCCAGCAAAGAGGAGCTTGGCTCCGGTGGTGTTTCGGCCGGTGCATGGTGGGCTCAGTGACCAGAGACAAGGGTCATAGACGCTTTCCTTTGTGGACATTGTCATCTTGTTTTCTTTTGGAGGTTGTACCTAGCTAGCTAGGGTGCATTTTTGTATGTATTTATATATATATATATAAAAGGGTGGAAGGAAATTAAGTTACAAAGAAGGGCTTGGGGAAGTTGGATAGATTCCCATCAATGGAGGAGGAAGTTATAAAAAAAAAAAAGAAAAAAGAGTTGACCATTGACCTTGCTCAAGTGCATCTTTAATATTAATTTAGAAAATGTAGATTGTGTGCAGAAAAATTCTGTGCAATATGTTTTTGTATAGGATTGTTCGTTGATTGACTCAAGACAAAACGTACCTTACCTATTGGTCCCCATGGTTGGTGCATGCATGGCCAATGATTTGGATGATATTTATACTTGTAGATAATTAAACCAATAATGTATAGAAATTTTCTGCACACTTAATATGCAATTTACACAAAATGCTTTGGATATTTTTACAACTATTGAACAAAAATTGTGGAGAGCCACCCCAATTTCATCTATTTTTCTTATAAATTTTCTACTTTATGCACTTTAATCGTAAGCTTATTGAGGAAGCGGTTCACTGTTTAGAATAGAATCTCAATGGATGGTAAAAATTGTTGAAGAGAAAATAAATTTAAAAAATAGGAAATTCTTTCCTAAATTATAGAGAGAGAGAGAGAGAGAGAGAGAGAATGGCAACAATTTCTAACTTAAACCGTGATCTCAACAGCATTCCACGATCACAAAATATCTAAACTTTATATAAGAATATAAGTTAATTTATTCTTAATCTTGTCCATCTCCTTTGACTACGACTGCACAACGCATCCATTAATTGCTGGGAACAGCTCCGGTTTATGTGATTCCAAAGCTTCATTAATTACACTTCCAACTAAAAAAATAAATAGTATAATTCAATTTTACTATAAAAAAACAACCACCCCATCAAATTGTTAGTGGAACGTCACGTTAGCCAAACCGGCGAATTACTTTTTTCCAAATTGAGAAATAAATAAATAAATAAATAAAGCTTACATAAAAATCTAAATTAACCAATATACAAAAAAAAAAAAAACATTTCTTCTTCATCCCGTAATCACCATAGTACTTGCCGTGATTTTTTTAAAAAATACAAATAAAAAAAAAAAAAGTTATCGAGCTAACCGAGAAATGAGTCCGAGCTCACACGGCCGAGTCGGGCTCGAGGTCGGAGTCGGGCTCGAGCGAGGCGCGACACAGGGGGCACGTGGCGTGGAATTGGGCCCACATGTCGACGCACTCGAGGTGGAATCGGTGGCCACATCTGGGCAAAACCCGGCCCCGATCCCCGTCTCTGAACTCGGCCAAGCACACGGCGCACTCGGCCGTGTTAGGCGAAGTCGTCGACGAGTGCACGAACACGGGCAACCCGGCGACGACTTCGGGGTTGGGCTTGCGGAGGCGGCGGTGGTGGGGGGTTCCGGGGGAGGAGGAAGTGGAGCTCGGGGAGGAGGAAGTGGAGGTGGCGCCGGGGTTGGGTTCGGTGGGGTTGGGGGAAGTGGGTTTCTTCCAGAAGATTCGCCAGAAGTAGAAGTAGAAGAGGAGGATGAGGAGGATGTTGAGGGTAACGAGGCACGCCGAGAGGAGCCGCCCGTGGGCTCGCGCGGCCCACTGGGCCGGCCCGGTCGGAGGCGGGTCGACTTGGGTCGGGTACGTCGCGTTCGCGCCCGCGAGAGACATCTATCTCTTGAAGCTTATAGAAAGAGAGAGAGAGAATTTTGTGTAGTAATGGAGGAGGAGGAGAAAGAGAGAGGGAGAGAGGAGAGGAGAAGAGGGATTGGGAAGGGAAATATAGAGGTTGCCTTTTGTGGCTTATCTTGATTAATTAATTAATTAATTAAGAGAAATGCTGTTGGTACATGTTTGCCCTTAAAAAAAGGATATTTTTATATGTTTGTCCTTAACATTATGTTAAAATTGAGGAAGTATACTTGTAAAGGAGGGAATTTTATAAAATGCTTCTTATGAAAAGATGCATAGAAAAAGAGTCAAATGTTCTTCGTTTAAAATCGACGTAGTTAAATTTGTCTGAATAATGAATTATTTGAGTTGGCTATTTAAGTTTTTAAATTATTTTATCTGAGCAGGTTGAGAATATGTTAATTTCAAAATTTTTAGCAAAGCATTATTTTCTTTCGTCGACAAATATGGTTTTTAGGATCCAAGTGCAAATCCTAATTTGACGGTGACATTACCGCAATTTTGCTTAACTTGGCCTTAAGCTGCAGTTGACCGTAACATATTTTGCGTTTCTATGCCCGTTGGGTAAATCAAAAGGGAAGGTCTAGCAATGTCTCGCATATATAAGTTAGCATCAAATAAAATATTTGTATACGATAATTATATACTTTTCGGCTTAGATTTTGACCGGATAATTTAATTTTAATTTAAGCGAGAACCAGTGAATCTGTTAGCTGTTCAATACAAGTTGCCAATTTGGAGCTGGAGGATGCCAATGAAAGGTTAATATTTTATTGACCATCCGTGACGTAAATGGCAAAAATCTAATGATTGGTATCTAAATTTTAATTATTTTATATTTTAAATTAAAATTATTTTTTAAAAATTAAATGAACTTAATGTATGCTATTTTCTCTCTAAAAAAAATTAATATTTTCATAAAATTTTAGCGAAAGTAAAATTATATTGGGGAACCATACCATCATTGTTGGATCCAATCTCATTCAATACAACACATGATCAGGCGAATTAGGTAATTCCAAACCAATAGGACAATTTTGGTTCAATCTAGATACAGTTATCTTATATTATAAGCAGAAGCAAAAATATCTTAACAGAATTATATTTTAAGTAACAAATTTGTAATAATTACATCAATTTTTAAAAACGTATCACTAAATAAGTTTGATAGAGATAAATAACTAGTAATTATTGTATGATTAACTGTGTGTTTGTTAAATTATATGACATTTACAACCGAAGAAAAAAGTAAATATAATATATATTTGTGTAAATAGAGGAAAAAAAACAGTAATTATATAGAAACCGCCCCCAGTTGATCCAATTTTACTTATTCTATCGTGCAAATCCTGTCATAGCATTCATGCTATCGACACCATTAGGTCAATAGCAGGTCAAATCTTCTATTCAAGTAATAATGCATATAATTTAATAATTTTTTGACAAAATTCATTTGAAAAATAATGGGACGATGACATGGCCTGCTGAATATGAAAGGGTTGATTTTTTATTAATTATTTTACACCAAGCACCTGAGAAAATCTCTAGTTTCTAAAATAAATGAACCGAGAAGTTAATTTTGAGAGTGGCGCAGTATGCTTCTCTAATCATATTTAACAAGAGATGCATATTTTGCAAATCTATGAAAATAATTTAAGTTCTCTGACAAAGCATTGACAGTGAATCTAACGGATTTTTTTTTAAAATTTAGTTTCAGAATCTTAAAATTATTTGTTCATACTTTTGTCAAAAAATATGACGTTCGTAGTTTCGTACACATTGATCAACTATAAAATGTTAGAGAGAGGGAGAAGGACGATAACAGCATCTAAACCTACAATGTAATCAAGTTAATTTTGATATCAATAAAGATAAATTATATTTATTGTTTTTAGTTATCCTTCGCTAATTAAATTTGATGAGAATCTGTAAATAGCGTAAGGCTTAGTATTAAGAAACCATCAGATATTCCTCTTAAAAAATAAATTAAATTATTTTTTGTCGTATATTTTACGGTACGTGCATGTACTTAGATTAGTAACCATCAAACCCATAACGCATGATCTTCCGTACCGGGGTGAAAATATTGCAAGATCCGGATTTATGGAGACAAAATAGAGGACAAAATACAATTGCGACTTTACATTTGAAATGTTACAACAATTGCATATATACTTACCAAGCTTTATCATCCAGTACCCGACTCAAAAAATAATATTTATTTCTCTAGATTTGTTGGATTCAATGATCATAAACATCTGCACCGGATCTGTCTTTGTCTATTAAATGCTTGTAATAACATCTAAATTTACATTATAATATCTAACTTTGTTTATTTTAAGTATAAAAAATTATTAATTAGAAGTAATGAACTATTCAAAAGGTGGGAACAAATAAGTTTTGATAGTTGCTTCTCGTCCCCAAAAAAATTCTAATAAATAATTTGAAAGCAGCTACGTATTTGGACAAAAGTATAATAGTGCATAAAATTATATTATTTGGTTAAAATATGATAAATGAAATAAACAAAGTTTGAGAGCTGCAAAATGTAGCACAATTTAAAGATCAACCAAACAAACTTTGTGAAAAATGTAATACTGCATGAAAAATTATGTATCTCTTCCAAAATATATCTTTTGGTCACGAAAATTGCCTAATGTTAATAAAGTCTAGTTACTAATTAATTTTAAATTGTATTAAAGTTTATTTTAATTGAGCGCAATTATTTGTATAGGAATAAGCACTTCTTAGTAGGGATGCAAATGGATCCGGATTGGTGGAGCTCCGCCCCGATCCGCCCCGAATGGCGTGGTAAATGGGAACAAAAAATATAAAAAAATATAACCCGCCCTGAATCCGCCCCGATCCGCCAAGTAAATGGAGCGGGAGGTGGGATACTCTTTTCTTCCTTCAATCCGTCTCGATCCGTAAAAAATCCGGCTCCCGCCCCGATCCGTCCCGAATGGAGCGGTAAGTGGGAGCCAAAAATAAAATGAAAAGTAACCCGCCCCGAATCTGCCCCGCTCCGATAAGAAATGGAGCGGGAGGTGGGGGAACTCTCCCGCCCCCATATCCGCCCCGTTTGCATCCCTACTTCTTAGGCCCTTTGGAGCATTCTTTCACCAAATGTAATAAATTTTTAAATAAATTAAAATTCAGAAAAAATTCATTTTTTTTTGCTGTTTATTTCTATAATTTTGAAATAAAAGTTTCTCTAATTTGTTATTTATTATTTAGGAAATGAACGGCATAAAAGTTCAAATTCCCCATTGGTAATATTTTATTTTTCTTATTCATAATTGAGAATTGGACTGGGCTATTATTAGTAGCAAAATCCCATTGTTACTACCAGTTTTTTATCCTTTGGATCAACTCTTTTCATTATTTCTAACCATTGGATTAAATACTATAACCCAGTGGGGACCACTCAACCCTGGGGGGACCACTCAACTCTAACCGACTAATATCATCCTGACCCTATAATTTTTTATCCAAAGGTTAAAAACTTGATAGCAAAAAGAGCGTTTTACTATTAATAGTATTCCAGCCTAATTCCATAATTGATTTTTGTTCACGATGTACAGAAATTAGTTATGATATTTTAAAAGTTTGAACCGATCGGCCCCAATGCAAGTGACAAATGACTTGATGATTGATACCCAAGATCTCAAATTTGAATCCTAATTGATTCACATTTCCGGCTAAGTTTATTTTTAAATAAAATAAATGAAGCGGGTAACATGCTACCTATCTCTCAAAAAAGATATTTTAAAAGTTTAAGTTTGAACTGAGCAAGAAGCCACCATGCACTATCAACAAAAGTAAATATTTACAATGAACAATTATTTGCCAAACAAACTGCCCTACGCAGTGTGATAGTTTTTTTTTTTTTAAAAAAAGAAAAATTAGGTACCCAAAAATCTACATTACCCGAGTGTATTATACAAATGAAAGAATCTTTACAGTGATAAAGGAACACTTCCTCCCAATCTTACACCGCCGCCACCCCCGGTAGCGGCGGCGGCGGCGCCTCTTCTCCCCGCTCGTGGTCGGCCTCCTCTGCACCTCTATAAATCCTCAAATCCCTACTCAGAAGCCTCCTCAACAACACCATCCGGCTCCCCGGCGATTTCTCCCCAAACCCTAACCCTAACGCTAGCACTAGGTCCTCCTCCGATCCCCTCCCCACCTCGATCCTGAGGTCGCCCATTCCGGGTTCTGATGACGAAGATGGATTCACACACTCAACGGCGGCGGCGGCGATAAGCGGCGGAGGTGGCGGCGGCCGCTCCACTGCGGATCGGCAGAGGGGGCAGGTGCTGTGGGAGAGGAACCACATGTCGATGCACTGGATGTGGAAGCGGTGACCGCACCGCGGGAGGGTTCGCACCTTCTCCCCCTCCGCGAACTCGCTGAGGCACACCGCGCACTCCGCCACCACCCCCTCCTCCTCGTCTCCTCCGCCCCCGCCGTGGGAGAAGACGATCACCGGCAGGGATCCGAGCACAGCGGGGTCGAGGCCGCGAGGGGCGGCGGCGGCGTCGCCTTCGCCGGAAAAGACGAGGCGAGGCTCGCGGCGGCGGAGGAAGGAGGAGGAGCGGCGGAGGATGCGCCACCGGAGGTAGAGGTGGAGGAAGAGGACGAGGAGTACGGAGGCGAAGAGGACGACGACGGAGCACAGCATGATCTTACCACTCAATTCGTAGCCCTGCGGCGGAGCCACGGCGGCGCCGCTACCTCCGCCACCGCCTCCCGGCACCGGAAAGGTACGGTTACCGCCCCTATTCCGTTCCATTTTGACACCGTGAGTCTCCTCCCTCTCCATCGCCCCTTTTTTTAAAAAAATTAAATTTATTTTTTTTTATTATTTTTTTTTTTCTTACGCTTTGGAGCGGTAACGAGAACCGAGCTCGGTTTATATAACGCGCGAGCGCGTGGTGCGCACCGGCGCAACCGAGATCAGCGGGAAAGGGCATTATCCCCCGCTCCCTAAAATGACGAAAATGCCCTCCATAAGGACGCTACATTTCCTGAGGCGATAGGGGCAGGTAGTGGGTTTTTTCCACAATTTTGAGAGGGACCCGACGTAGGTAGCACGCACAGTGCGCGTGACGTTGGGATAAGCCAAGGAGGGAGTGGGCTCGAGTGGTGTGGACCCATTTTGGATCGGATTCGAACCGGTGATTTGGACTCGAGTGGGAGTGAGGAAGCTTCGTGTGGGGAGGGCTCGGAGCGGCGACCCTGCGCCCGGGTCACTTTTCGAAGTCTTCGAAGAAACTTCGTGCGTGGAGCCCACCTTCGTGGGGGCCACGTGTCACAGAGATTTTCACGGTGGCCGTTACATTGAAATAGTTTTCTCTTACCCTGGCGTCCTATCGCCGTGCCCTACGCGGTTTTCCTTACGGTGGCCCACCTTTCTCACCTTCGTACCAAACCAACACAAAAAAAAACACACACAAAAAAAAAAAAAAAAANTTGCCGAGTGGTTTACTAGTTTGGTACTAGAGGGTGATTAAATATTTTTACTGTTTATAGATCCGACGCAATGTCATATTAGTTCGTTCCAGTGTCGCCGCCCGGATTTTGATTAAAGAAAATCTTTTACTTTTAGAACATCCTAACTCTGCAAGGAAGAAGATTACCGTGTTAGTGCGAGAGCTTGTTGGAGAAGCTCTTGTACCTTATTTATTGAACTCCCTAGAGTTAGAAATAGGAGCTTCAAATCTAGAATTTCTGTTTATTGTTGTGGATTCTTTGGTCATGTATTGAGTTAAGGTTACGGAGTTTCTTGCAGACCGTTGAAGATTGACTCTTGACGAACACAAGTCAAAAGTCCTAAAAATTGACAAATAGTGCAGATCTTGTGGTCCTACACAGCAAACCATTGGCCATTGAGTCATTGTCGTCCCTGGTTACGAAAACCTACGTTTGCCTAATGTTTTCTAATGTTTGCTAAATCTGCTTCTCAAGTAGAAAGAGAAAGAAAGGTAGCATATTACCAGCTTTGTTTATTTTTTTTAAATAAACTTAGCTGAAAACGTGAACCAATTAGGATTCGAACTTGAAACCTCAGATACCAACCACCAAATCTTCTGTTGCTTGCGCTAAGGACGGTCGGTTCAAGTAGAGAAGTTGCTGCACAACCTCGGCCAAGTAGACGCTGAATGTTTCAACCCCATATCTAAGGGCCCAAAACAACACCTAATAGATTTTAAAGCACCAAATTCGTGTGTGAATTGAGTCGACAGGTCGGGCCTTCTTTTGCACAAATAGTGATTCCAATCATAAAGAAAGTTTTTCAAAGACTGTTTGCTAATTGTTTCTCAAATAATAATTTGAACATTATATTGTTTTTGAGAGAGAAACAGGTGGCATGCTATCTGCTTTGTTTATTTCATTTAGAAATAAACTTAGCTGGAAATGTGAATCAACTAGGATTCGAACTTGAGACCTTGGGTACCAACCAACAAGCTCTTTGCCACTTGCTCTAGGGACGGTCGGTAACATTATATTGTTACTTTAGTTACAATTAGTGTTATTGTTCATGGGAAAATTTAGCGATGTAATGGATGAAAAGTATGTTGGTGTATGATGATAAAACCTGTAATAACAGATGAGTGTCGTTCTAGCTACAATAAAAGTAGCTAGTAAGTTGTGTATGAAGAGAGGAAACAATCCTGTTCCCTTGTGGCATTTACTCCTCGCTCTCTCTCTCTCTGTTCTTGTCCTCCTCTTCTTTCGCCCCTCTTTTTAATCTCTTTAGTTTTCATTCTTAACTTGTCCTTCAATTTTTCTTTCTGAGAGTGTGATTAGTTCTGAAATGATTTGCGAGTAATCTTCTTTATGTGGCAAACCACATGCCTCTTACCATCCTTATTTGCAACATAAATTTTGCATGTGGAACAACTAGTAGCAATTTGGAGAAGTAGCTGAGCAACTTCTTTGCTGATATGATTATAGCCAGCTTCAAAATTGGACAGCAAAATCATCTTGAGTAGAAAAGATGGGGCAGACACATCGGATACCTTTGGCTAGGACTAATTTTGAGTAATGCTTTGACTGCAACATTTTTATTTGCGCAGAGAGTAGTTGGGTCGATCTGATACAATTAGTTGTCCGATTCACAGCTCAAGGCGCCATCAACTGCCATATATATATATTTCTTTGAGAGATAGGTAGCATGTTACCTGCTTCGTTTATTTTATTTAGCTGGAAATGTGAATCAACTAGAATTCGAACTTGGGATCTCGAGTACCAACCACCAAGTCATATTTTACTTGTCAGAAATTCAGTGTGTCCAACTATTCTGTAAGTATATAGAATGGTGTAGAAATTGTATTTTTAAGTTAGATATTGTATAACTATATTTGCTAAAAATCAGATCCTAATACTTATAGGATGTTGTATTGAAATTGAATTACTAATCCGGTACCGTAATTTATCCTAGAGCAATCTGGTATTTTATGATTTTGAAATTTAGAGACTTTCGTAATGGGTGATGATAGTANAGAGTTATTATGATATGAATATATTAGACTCAGTAAATTTTATTAAGTTTTATTGATAATGAAATTAAACAAATTTATTCGTCAATATTGAAATTGAATTACTAATCCGGTACCGTAATTTATCCTAGAGCAATCTGGTATTTTATGATTTTGAAATTTAGAGACTTTCGTAATGGGTGATGATAGTAATAGATTTAATTTCAATATTGACGAATAAATTTGTTTAATTTCATTATCAATAAAACTTAATAAAATTTACTGAGTCTAATATATTCATATCATAATAACTCTTTGCTTTCCTAATCGGCATATTGTATTTTAGAATTTGTGAGAATGGGTAGGCCTTACAATTTATCTATTTATTTAGGACTAGGCCTTTCTATTGGAAAATGGGCATTTTCCTTGTAGCCATGCTAGTTATAATAGCCTCCATAAAAGTCTACATTAAACACTCTTTATTTCTTGCGTTAGAGATGATCGGTATTAAGATCAAACTTCTATATTGTTTTACTAGCTACTTGTGATAGAAAGGGTCGGTATTAAGAACAACTTCTATATTGCTTTAATACGTTTGATTACGCCAAAGGATGTGACCATTCGACTCGGCCCTTTTAGATTCAAAATTTGATAGGAGTGCATTTAAGAGAGAGCCTGTGAAGGATCCTGCGTTAGAAAATTTTCCTTCTCACTGTTGGATCTTGGGACATGCATGTTTCTTACTGCTGCTTTCAATATCTCTCCTTCTCTTCAATTTTGGAGTATTCGAATAAATTTTACAAGATTAAATTACAATCTTTGAATTAAGCATCGTAGCTTGACAATCCTTTCTGAATTGTAGGCTTACATTTTTCATACGGTAAATCTAGGTGTAAATTTTTATAACTAGGTGTGTATTTTATGGCCCGCTCATCCAAGGGCTTTTATTCTTAATTTTTATTGTCAATTTTTTGGGAAAATATATAAAACTTATTAGAACTGTTGACCATTTTGCTTAGACTATTTTATTGAAATTTCATATTTATAAATTTATTAAAATAAATTATTAGATTACATTTTGAAGTCAACATGATGTTGACCGAGTCAAACCAAATTGAAAGATTAGATAGTAAAATTAAAAATTAAAAATGTTGGATAATCAAATTAAAATAATTTATAATTTAGATATATTATATACTTTTTTTTTATTTTAACTAAAATTTTATTTAAATTTTTGTAAGTTTTATAACGGAAGAATTATAGAAAATTACATTTGCAAGTAAGGGTTTGGTTCAACGTAAAATCATGAAAATTAAGTTTTAGTGGGAAATAAAAATCAGTGGAATTTTTTTTTAATGTTTTGTAGTGTTTAGTTTGTAAAAAAACAAAAAAATATTATTTAATATTTGTTTGATTGAAAAAAAAATCATATTTATTTGGTTCAATAAAAAAATAATTAAAAAAATTTTACTTTCGTTTTTCAACGAAAAACAGAAAAACAGTAAATTTTTTTTTTCAATTTTATAGCAAATTCGTAAAAATACTTTTACGATTTTTTTTTTCTTTTTTTCATTGAATCAAACAAACAGAAAAAAAAAAAAAAAAAAGAAGAAAGTTTCATACCGAATTTTTTTTTTATTTTTTATTTTTTATTTGGGATCAAATGGAAAAATTTTGCTGACAATAATGAGAGAGGAGGGAAAAGCTGTTGAGTGAGTAGTAGGAGACGCTAGTAGTTAATTAGGAACTTTTATGAGGCCCCTGCTTTTGTGCTTGACTAGTCACGGAGTAGCATGGGTAGGAGGGAAAGAAAGGACAAACAAAGCACGAGGAGGCGGCCACAAGCATCGGAACAAAGGACGTCGTCCCACGCTCCGTGCCTCACCAGCAGTTATCATTTCATGCAGCTGCTCCTGCAATATTTATTTGTGGCCCTCCGTGAACTCCTCCCCTCTTTCATTACTAGAGATGTCAACGGATCGGATTCGGAGCAAATTTTTAAAAATTCGAATCCGAACCCGACTCCAAACCTGAGACCCGAATCTGAATTCGAACCCGACGGATTTTAAAAATCCATATTCAAACCCGAACCCGACCAAACATCCGAAACCCGAATCCGAATCCGAATCCGAAAATTTGAACCCGAAACAATTTTTTTTTTTTAATATTTCAAAATATATTATATTAAATTTAAATTTTTAACATACAAATTCAAATGTAACATCAAATTTTTATATATATATTATATATAATACAAAATAAATTCGGGTTCGGGTCGGGTTCGGGTTCGGGTTCGGGTCGGGTATAATCAAAATCCATATCGGAATCCATATCCGTCGGGTTTTTATTTTTCATATCCATATTCAAATTCATATTTATATTCATCGGATATATTCGTTTTATTCAGATTCGAATTCGGATAAAATTTTGAATATTCATATCTATTGACATCCCTATTCATTACCCAGTACGACAGTGTCGGAGCGTATGTACGTAGGTACTCATTTGTAGATCTTCTTCCTGTATCTAGTCTTGCACAGTAGGCAAAATGCTGGCGGTTTCCTTCTTTTTACTAAGGTGATATATCCCATAAATCAAAATATATTTTAAAATTTAGTTACCCACCCTGATTATGCTTTTATTTCAAAAAAAAAAAAAAGGCTAGTTGTAAATAAAACGGTGTGACTGCCACATAGTATACCTCCTCTGTCTTTGGGCATGTTTACTTCACTCTCAAGGTGCATATTCCGTAGACTTTCGATAAATTAATATTTTGTTTGGTAGAAAATGAATTTGATAACAACTAAAGTATATATATAATGTGTGTCATCTACACAAACAAATGCTTTCATCTCTCTACACGTAATCAAAAGCTGGGGTTTATGGGAGAACAACAAACCAAGTGACATTTGAAATGAAAGGCGGTCTTGAGTTTTAAAAGTTTTATAGCATTAATTGACGTTAGATGAGACGACTTCTTTTTTTATGTTCTTTTTTATTATTTTATAATTGTTGTCTTTTNGCTCGGCAGAGATACGCTTGCATACTCGGTTGGGTCGCGCCCACGAGTGCCGCTCCGGAGTTTGGCTTTGTGCTTTCGCGTTGATGTCACTGACTAATTTTGCTATCCACGGACTGTTTTGCGTAGAGGTAGCGTGGCTTAGACAGGCGGGACGGGTGCGTTCACAGTCCCCGGGACGGGTGTGTTCACAGTCCTTATTGAGATTGGGTCAGATTTGACAGTTACTACAGTTGGATAGTGTAGTGGCAGGTAGCTGTAGATTTCTTTCCAGCTTTAACTACTAGTTTGTTTCTGACTGTAGTCTTAGTGGGTGGACCGATGATGTTGAGGGCGGTACCAACTGAGGACTACTTGTTTTTACAGTAGTTCTCACGCCCAGTTGTTACCCTGTGTTTTGCAGAGCCTGCTGTTCCGGCTGCTGCGTCTTCTGGGACTGATCGAGGCAAGGGCGTCGCGAGCTAGAGCCCTACCCGACGAATCGCCGTGCTAGAGGATCCCCAGCTGCAGGTATCAGTGTTTTTATTTTGAGCTTATGTACATACTGATACTAGAACTCGCTGGAGCGAGTGTTGTTGTACTGGTTTGTTGGTATGTATATAAGATTGGTTCGTTCTACCTGCTTACTTCTTTTCAGCTCTACACTATTGTTTGTAGTCTTGTATTTTTTACAGATACAGCTATCGCTTCGTATACAGAAAAAATTTCTTTGTATACGGCGGATTTGTCGGCGTGCCCGAGGAACGTGTAATCCGGGGCGTGACATGTCAACCGGTCGGATTCGGGGCGGATTTTTAAAAATCCTAATCCGAACCGACTCCAAACCCGAGACCCGAACTCGAACCCAACGGATTTTAAAAATTCATATCCAAACCCGAACTCGACCAAAAATCCGAAATCCAAACCCGAAAATTTGAACCTGAAATAATTATTTCTTTTTTTAATATTTCAAAATATATTATATTAAATTTAAAATTTTTAAAATACAAATTCAAATATAACATAAAATTATATATAATACAAAATAAATTCGGGTTCGGGTCGGGTTCGGGTTCGGGTTCGGGTTCGGGTTCATCAAAATCCATATCGGAATCCATATCCGTCGGGTTTTTATTTTTCATATCCATATTCAAATTCATATTTATATTCATCGGATATATTCGTTTTATTCAGATTCGAATTCGGATAAAATTTTGAATATTCATATCTATTGACATCCCTATTCATTACCCAGTACGACAGTGTCGGAGCGTATGTACGTAGGTACTCATTTGTAGATCTTCTTCCTGTATCTAGTCTTGCACAGTAGGCAAAATGCTGGCGGTTTCCTTCTTTTTACTAAGGTGATATATCCCATAAATCAAAATATATTTTAAAATTTAGTTACCCACCCTGATTATGCTTTTATTTCAAAAAAAAAAAAAAGGCTAGTTGTAAATAAAACGGTGTGACTGCCACATAGTATACCTCCTCTGTCTTTGGGCATGTTTACTTCACTCTCAAGGTGCATATTCCGTAGACTTTCGATAAATTAATATTTTGTTTGGTAGAAAATGAATTTGATAACAACTAAAGTTTTCTGTTGTTAATATTTTATTATTTTTTCTTGTATTTTTTTCTTCAGCAGAGTAGATTGCAGTTAATTACGATATTTTGAAAATTTTGAGTTCTGGCGGAAAGTAAAGTTTACAGTGAACCAAACAACAAGAGGGTATTTGGGGTCGAAAACTAATGCACATCTCTCTACTTTCGTAAACAAACACATCTACTGTGTGTAATATATATATATATATATAATATATATATATATATTTATTATATATATATATATATATATATATATATATATAGTTTGGAATACTATCAATAGCACCAAACTATTGGTACTATTGATTTTTTAACCCTTAGATTGAGAAATGGATGGTTAGGATGATATGGGCCCCCTAGGGTTTAGTGAGTGGTTGGTTGAATAGTATAGTCTAACGGATAAAAAATAAATAGGGAGTTAAATCTAACGATGGAAAATTCGATAGGACCAAATCCTTGGTGCTCTCGATAGTATCCCAGCCGGACTCTATAGATATATATATAATTTTTTATTCTTGTAAAATTTAGATAAATTTTTAAAATTTTGTATTTTTTTAAAAAATATTAAGATTAGTATAAAAAATTGGTTCTTGATGATGATCAAATATTAGGCCACGCCAATAGCGGGTCAGATCTGGTTCCTGGTCAAGATTAATTCGTGGGCGTGACAGTTTTTAAGAGCTATTTTAGATTTGCACTTGGTCCAAACAAGATATCAGATCGGACGGCGTTAACGGGACGAAATAAAACCCGAATTTGCTGCAGATTTTGTTGGATCTCTAACAGTGAATGAACTGTGTGGCCCTGGTCCACCCTAAGGGCGTGTTTGGTTCGAAGTCGGAGTCGGAATCGAAATCGGAATCGGAATCAAAATAAGCTGGAATCGGAATCGGAATGACTCATTATCTAATTCTGTTTGGTTCATCACCTGAATCGGAATCGGAATAAATCATTTCCATTGTCGGTGTTTGGTTCGGGTGGATATAAAAAACGTAATCAAATTACTATATTAACATTATCTTTATAATATATTAATTTAAATTCAAATTAAATATTAAATATTAAAAAATTACATCAAAATTTTGAAATAATGTCAAAATTTTAAATCTATGTTTTTTTAAAAAAAATTAAACTTTGAAGTTGAGTGGATAATTCAAAATATGAAACTAAATTTTGATCTATTCAAATTCAAACTTAAAATTACAATTTAAATTTTAATTTGAATCCATAAATTAATTTAAGTTTGAAATAAAATTTGAATAAAATTTTATATAAATTAAAATTTAATTTAAATTCAAATTATAAGTTAGATTCAAAATATTTGATTAAATTTTAATTTTTAATTTAAGTTTAAATTAAAATTTAAAATAATATATTTAATTTTTAAATTTTAACTCATATTTTAATTAAAAAATTTGAAAAAAATAAATTTAATCCGAATAAATATCCATTCCGTCCGGATTCAACTTTCAATCCGGCCTCTTAGGCTGGATTGAAAAACGAGGTGATTGGAAAATTCCCATTCCAATCGGGAATCGGAATGGAAATGGGACTCCCGCGTACCAAACACTCGCAAACGGATTCACTCATTCCAATTCCGATTCTAGGATGAAAAAGAAGCGAACCAAACACGCTCTAACATCTTAAAAACAGGAAGAAAAGTTAAAGGAAATTTGCTCCGGTGATCGATCAGTCCTACAAAAATAGGAGGGGAGCATAGTTTCTATGGTCTCCATCAGTCCTACGAAAAATATCATATTGCTTTCACAAAAGCTTCACCATAGTTGCCGCTGTCACTTTCGAGTAGTAGAGTTAACAAAAGCTCTTTTGAATTTCCGAGAATCTAAGTCATCAAATCTGATTCTATTTATACTTTTATATATAGTGTCATTGCTTAGATCAGTTGGTTAGTTATATATTTTTTATTTCGTAGAAAATCGGACTTGGAAAGGTGTATGCATTGTAACCTACAGCTGGTTTAAAAAAATTAATAATAAAATAGACTTCTTAACAAATTTTTTGAGTGTGTAAACTTTAGGTCATGGTGCTTCTCAGTTCTCACAGAAGAGAAGCTATTTATAGGCCTCCGCGGTCTACTAGACAATGTCCACCCAATAAGTTGTGTCTCGAAAAGGGATTGGGGCCCACCCGAAAACAAAAGAGGACAAGCTCCCCAACGGTCATCTTTGCCTCTACCATAGACGGTCCCAACTCCCAACCAATCCCTTACTCTTTCTTTCCTTTCCTCCCTCGGTGGCATTTCAGCAAATAGCCCTTTTATACAAATACCACACCAGAAAGAAGCCTCACAACACTTGCTTTTTGGTTCACCAAAAGGTAGTGTCCCCCTACCTACGTCGCCCATTGTCTCACGGTCTCACCATACTACCAAAATAATAATAATAATAAATAAAAGAAGGTGCTGGAGGAGGCGCGGAGGCACGTGCGGCGCGGGGAGGCGCGTGGTTCGGCGCTGGACTCGCTGCACCTGAAGCTCAAGAAGCCCATATCCAAGGAGAAGAAGCAGAAGCAGCAGCAGCAGCAGCAGCGCCACCGCCGCAGCCACTGGTGGCGAAGCGCCGGCTCCGCCCTCCTCCTCCTCTGGAAGCGCCCCAAATCCAACACCGCCGATCTCGAGGCGGCGGCGGCGGAGGCCGGGGGCTACGACCGCCCGCGGTACCCTCACCAGGGGGCGGTGTCGGGGCCGCTCTACGTTGCCGACGGTTCGTCGGCGGCGGCGGGGGAGGTGGGGTGCCGCGCGATTCGCCCCACCTCGGGGCCGCTGGCGGCGGCGGAGGTGGGGGCGGCGGGGGCGGGCATCCCCTACCTCAGCCTCCGCGATCTCAACCTCCTCGACCGACGCCCCGCCGCCGCCGCCGCTCCCGCTCCGCCGCCCATGCCCATCTACCTCGTCACCTGAACCCTCCTTCTAAGCTCCGCTCTTCGCGCACTCCCAAGGAACCCCTACTCATCGCCTCTCTCGTGTTCTCTTCTTTTTTTTTTTCTTTTTTTTTTCCTGTGATATCGTTCTCTTTTCCTTGTGGAAAGAAAGAAAGGGTTACACCTTTCCCCCATTTTCGCTCTTTTCTTTTTCCATTTTTTTCTTCTTCAGTTTGTTGATTGTTACGGTGATGTTGCGATACTGCCATATTGCTTACGTAGGATTTCGGGTTGGGCCCGTGAGTGAGGGGCCATTCAAAATCCGTCGATCGTTATAATAGCGGACAGCCGGACACAGACATATCATTTAAATAAAAAATAAAAAGAAAAGGACAACAACACGCTAGTGCAGAATTTTACATTTAATTTAATATTTAATATAACAAAATAATATTTTAACTGCACAAATAAATTTTTTTTAAAAAATATTATTTTTCTCGATTTTTTTTTTTTTTTGAGGAAACCAAATATAATCTACACTTTCTGCTTTTTGTTTTGCCAAAAAAATATTATTTTTCTCGATTTTTTTTTTGAGGAAACCAAATATCGATTTTTTTTTTGAGGAAACCAAATATAATCTACACTTTCTGCTTTTTGTTTTGCCATCTAGGTGTGTGTTCTGTAGTTATTATTCTAATTTTTGTAGTTATTATTCTAATTTTCCTCAAGGGCCTGTTCGTTGGGCCATCTGAATCGTGCCTCGGGGTTCAAATTCTTCACAAGTTCAGATTATAAAAGAAAACCACATATCACACTGATAGAAGGCTACACCCACACCGCCTCTTTTTGCCTCTTTTTGTTTCTGATTTTTGAAATAAGAGCACTACAATGCGGATCATCATAGATGGCCTGCCACCTTTGTCCTGTTATACAATCTTTTCTGTATTAAGATTTGTCTAATCAAGATAACAAAAATGTGCCAGTTATAGCATTCCGCATTCGTAAAAATAAACCACATTAGTAGTTATAACAAAAGTTATCTGTTCGACCAGAAAACCATAATAAAGGACGGAGCACAAGACAATTTAGGGCATAAAATATGAACTGCGACTCCCCGCCAGAGCAAATTTGATCGTACCAATGCTCAGCCGGATTCTCTAATTTAGAACGTCTATTTCTCCCCATGAAGCAATTCCCATGAAGCAATTGAATAAATTTAATCCACTTGCAGGAATTAAATGAAGCAGCATCAACAGAATTAAACATGTTGAAGGAGAACAGATTTTTCTAATAGTGTGTACATGAGGCGAGGAAACCATAGCGCATTTACAGTGGTTGACACTTAAATAACTATGAGACCATTACACACTAACAGCAAATGTATGATGTCGACTGCCGACACAAGGAAAAACTCCCGAAAGATATTGCGATGATAAGTCTTACTTAAGAGGTCATTATATCTCAAAGGCACCACCTCAGCAATAAAGATTAAACAAAAATATCACAAAAAGAAAAAGACACTCAGCTCCTCTGACTTTAGAACCCAAAAAGCATTCGCCAAGCTACCTTGCACCTCATCTGTGCGTCTTTACTGCATTCTTCTAGGTTCACTTCTTCCCCTTCTTAGAAGCCCTACAATAGAACACGACATTCCAAATCAAACCCCTTGATTAAAACAAAACATGCTTTAAAAAAAAAGGTTGCACAGAAAAGGATATTACTCTGTTGCTTGAGTAGGGGCCGCTGCTCGTTCTCCTGGACCCTATTTAGCAGAATAAGGTTGTAAGCCATCCCACACATTTCCAAATAGTTTTACATGAATCACTGTTAGAGCAATCCTAGCATTTAAGTAAATTCAAAAATCGACACTACAATATACCTGAGCTAACCGTTCCTCCCTGCGAGCGATCTTTCTCTCTCTGCTGGCCTTGCTCTTGGCTCGCTTGGCTTCAAACTGGTCGGATAGTGTCTTCTCTCTCATCTTCTCGGCCTTGGACTTGTGGATGTGCTCCATAAGCACCCGCTTATTCTTGAACACATTACCCTTCACCTTCATATAGGTGTCGTGGTACATGTGCTTGTCTATCTTCTTTGATTCTCGGTACTTGCGCAACAAGCGTCTGAGAACTCTCATTCTCCGCATCCAAAGGATTTTAGTAGGGAGCCTAGCTTCCCTCGTACCCCTTCTTTTACCTGAACAACCAATTATAGACGAAGTTAAATAGGCAATACAATACCAACTGGCTTCTGGAATAGCTTGTCAACTCCAAAATAGTTATAGAAATGTTAACAAACACTTCTCCTGTTGCAAAAACCCCAAAAACAGAAGCTACAATTTGAAGCCTCTGGCTTGCTGCAATGGGAAACTGTTGGAAAGGATATCAAAGAAGCAACTGTAAGTGCTTTTCCAAACCGCTTTACCAACATCACACCAATTCTGCGGAAGTTCCAGTCCATGAATGAATTACGAGTAATCGTGCTTCCTACTCAGGTCATGAATATACCATATCCAGAATGCCGCCCCTTCTTCTTGGCTTCATGTTCTCTGCGCGCACGAGATCGTGAATGGATCTTCATGGGCTTCTTGATAATGAAGCCATCCTTCACCAACTTTCTTATGTTCTGCCCTGCAATTCAAATAAAACAGATATTTATCAGATTAGCAATTTTAAATATTCATTAAGGGGCAGTGTCCGCAGATATATAACATCACTAGGTAAGCATTAACGGAACTACAAGAAGATCAGCTCTTAGGTTAAGGATCAAAAGTAAACATTAACCAGAACCAACAAGGCAAAATTGTTTAAAGTGATCGAAGAACATGTTCGACACATTCTAGAGAGTTTTACCGCATGCTACATGCAAATCAAGAAAGAAACCTGGATGACATTCTTAATACACTCAATACAAACAGACAATTATGCTTACGAATAGAATGACTCACCAAATATCTCCTATTGCATTAGAACTCGGTTGAATTGAAAATTTCAACAAAGCTTACGAATTTTATGATTTAAAACTTGCTATTGCAGTGAAAAATGGTCAAATTGAACATTTTCATCAAAGATTTCAGATGTTATGACTTAAAAACGTACAGATACATATCAAGGAAATTAAGATCAAAACAGCTGGCGGATGAAAAGAACGTTGGTAAATATCTAATAGATTTCAACACCATAACACTCTTGTGAATATGGTTGCCGGATTCCACCAACAAGTTCTCCAGAGTTGTCGATTTAACATTGTGAATATGTAATTCTATACATCAACTATAAATATGCAATAGAATTGGAAAATAACACCAAACTTATGCTTCCTCATTCGGTCGTGTCGATGTTCTAATACAAGTAAAAGTTCTGCTCCATGTAAGAAAGATTAACTCCGCTAAAAGTATTAGAACCATTTCCAATCAACATCTAAAAGTTTCTTTACTATATCTAGTATTAGTAATTATCACTTTTTTTTGTCATTCTTAACATCGGTGAATATTAAGTTCCAAAAATTACTCTTTAATTTTCGTTTCTACAAATCAACAGTATCGAATCCCCCAATTTAATCCATGCACAGTGTCTACAAGCGTAACAATTCATCTCTACATCCATTTCACTGTTTAAGAAGCTGCAAAAATAAGACCCACCAAAAGCAAGCGCGAAATCACGTGAGAACTCGAATTTAGGAAACCCTAACCCTAGCCCTAGATTCCGAAACACTCGGATCATGAAGAAGGGGAGAGAGAGATGAAGCTTACTGGAATTGGCCATGGAGATCTCGTTGACCTCATTGGGATCGAGCCACACCTTCCCCTTCCCGCAGCTGAGCACGCTCGCGGCGAGCCGCTTCTGGAGCTTGAGAGAAACCATGGCGATCGCCCGCCTCCTCGCTAATGGCGGTGCTACGGAGACGAAGGGTTTGCGCCATGCGGCGGAAACAGCATTTTATAGGATGGCTATGGAGGGTTAGGGTTCGGCTCCAAGGGCTTCATGGGCCGAATTGTAATGGGCCGGGGCAAGTTTCCTGAGACTTCCTTTGAAAAGCTTCGTCCCCTTAATTATGGGACTTAAAATGACCATCAAAGCCCGGCCCAACATATTGTTAGGCTTGGGCTTGGGTTTGGTCAGGTCGTACAATGAGGCTATTCGGGTCTAACTTAAACTCAAGTACTATCCATTTGATATCAATCCTAAAGTAGGTTTTTATGATAAACTCATTAATTTTATGATCTCATTCATTTTTGGGTCAGTTAAAGGACCGTGAGAAGAGTGTGTTATTGATAATTAGAAAGTACTGTAAAATTGTATTTATTTATTTGTGTAAATTACAGTAATTTCAGTTGTAATATAAATTTTACTATATGCTTTTGTTAACTCCTTTCGATCAAACAGTACTATATACTTTTTATTATTAAATGGATCTTAGCTGACTAGATCCTAGGCAATCGGACACTTAACAAATATAAAATGATGAGATCCGGTTGAATTTTTTATATCTTTATTTTTCGACGGTCTAGGATCATTAAATTGTACTCTAATTTGACCCAGTAAAATATATTCGTATTCTAAACAACTAAATCGCATTTAGTATATTCATATTCAAATGATATCTAGTTGAAAAAGTACGGAGTGAGAATATCATCTGAATTAATAATAGACTTTAATAACATAAAGACAAGTTACGTTTGATGCCACTTGGGGACTAAAAGTCACAATGGAAAATGCTTCGCCACGGTCCTTAAAGTCCCATTTCACCCAAAACTGGGTTCGAATTATGACCTCATAATTCTAATTTTTAGATGGAGCTAACTTGTGGAATCTTTCACGTAAGCGGTAACTTGCTAAAAAAACAATTTGACAAGGCAAGATCCTCATATGCGACATTTTTTTTTGAGAGATAAATAACACGCTATCTGTTTCATTTATTTTATTTATAAATAAATTTAGCTAGAAAAATGAATCACCTAGGATTCGAACTTGGAACCTCATATGCGACATTTGATAAAATAATATAAGGTTTATATTATTTTTTAGTACATCAGTAGCATTATTTTTTTAACAAAAAGAAAAAATAAAAAAATAAATTTTAATTTTTGTTCATAATTTAGCTTAATTTTACATTGTCATTCCGTAGTTTAAAATTCGACTTAACCGTCATGCAATTTAGGCTTAGTTTGAAATTGCGGAGAGATTGCGGTGAGAAAGTATGTTGAAAAAATACCATGTTTGTTTCTGTATGTAATATTGTGCTCCGTATATCACGATAAGTCAGTTACGATATATTTTCTGCGGTCCCACCGGAGAACGCAAAAGCATATCTCTATATACTTTTTTTTCAACTCTATTCTATCTAATAGCGTCGGATAGATCTCAATACCAAACTAAGCCTTATTTACTTTATTATTATGCAGTTCAAAATTTATAGTTAACTATCCTCTGATTATTAAAAAAAAATGATTTGTGAGCTGTTGAATAATAATACAATAAAAACGCGCTTAAGTAACAGAAGAGGAGATTGAAATTTTACCCGAATAAAAAAGAGCAAATGGGTATCATAGGATGGACGCTAGCACCTGAATGGGATATTCGTATACGGCGTATGTTTATTATCCAAACTAAGCTGTCACATCACTTGCTACTCCGTTTCAGTTGGAATAAGTGACAAGCGAACTCAATGATTCATCAAATGACTATTATGCCCATGCCCATTTTGATCATCCAAATGGTCCCTGATTAAAGGGCCAATGTTTGAGCCTACATGAACACACTCCCCACCCCACTCTTTGTAAGAAAAAATTTCTGCGATTTTCAAAATGATAGATATTCAAATTCAGAGTGCGTTTATTGTTTTATTCAATTAGAACTAGATTTGAAAAAACACTAATATTATTTCAAATACCTAAGCAATTGCAAGATTTAATTGCATATTATATAATATAGTACTTTATATGAAATGTTTTTAATGAAAGTAACTTTTGTTTACAATCGATATATTACAATTACAACAAAATATACATTCAGTTTGAGCTTTTAGGATTTAGAAAATTTCATATCACCAACAATAAAACAATATCTGAAACTTTTGAAATACAAAATAAATTTTTTTGAATTTGTTTGAAATATTTATACTTTGTAAAAAATAGAAGTTCCAAAATAAAGATATTACTTTTGAGGGTGCGGAAGTTTAATTAACTTCCATATTTTAGTGGCATTTTTTTTTATTTATACATTAACTTATAATTTCTCACTAATTTCTAAATTTGAAAGTGGAAGCAAAGCAAGTGCAACTGGGGAGTGGGGACTTTAGATTCGTAACCCAAGGCCCCACCAACCAAATATTTTCACAAGGGCATTATAGTAATTCAACAAGGCATTAATCACCAAAGCATTAATTAATTAACAAGTAATAATGAACTAATGAAGATCTAATTTAAGACGGCCCTTCTCTCCGCCTCCAACGGTCTCCCTCTCCCTCCCCTCGTTGTATATATACAAACCCCTCTCCCCACCTCCACCAATCCACATGCCTTCGAAGATTCGCATCCTCCTCTTTCTTATTCCCATTCCTCTTACCAAGAGACGCCATTCGTAGGAGCACGAAGAGCGTGTGGAACCCTAGCGCTTCTCTCCGAGATCCGATCCTTTTTCGCTCGGAATCGCGCTCGAATCCGCCGCAAACACGGAAGCCTCGGCGTTCGTTCATGTTCTCCGATCGACCCCCCGTAGAGGGGGGCCACTGCTACGTTAAGATGCCGTCGGAGCCGCCGCCACCCGCGGCGGCGGCGGCTGCGGCGGCGGCGGCGGAGAGGATCTTCGACGAGCTTCCGAAGGCCACCATTGTCGCGGTGTCGCGGCCCGAGGCGAGCGATATCACGCCCATGCTCCTCTCCTACACCATCGAGTTCGAGTACAAGCAGGTGGTGCGCTCTTTCTTTTTTTCCCGACCGCATTCTTATTCTTTACTTCGATTTTGTTGCTCGGAAATTGGGGTTTTGTGATCTAGGTTTTCTAATTTGGTGGGAAGTTTCAATTTCGGGGGTGATTTGGAAGCGGGGAATTGGAATTAGGGACGTAACTTTTATATTCAAGAACGGGATTTCGTTAGCGAATTTTGTGCTTCTTGCATGTGTCATGAATGCGTTGATATGTATGTGTTCCGGTTTGTTAACTTCTAATAGTTTGTAACTGAAAGCAAATGTTCTTTAGGGAGATTTTGTTGGGTTTGATAGCGAGAGGATCTCAAGAATGTTCAATGTAGAAAGATATCTAGTTGTCTTGAAGAGTTGAATTTGACGGGCAATCGAAAATATGCTGTGTTTGCATTACCAACTGTTTTCCTGTTTCGGATGGTTGTTATTTTGCAGATAATGAGTTGATTATTTTGATATATTATTTTGCATGTAATATTAGAAGTTGTGATGTTTTCCTTTACAATCTATGTATTTTTTTTTTTAAAAAAAATTGCTCAGAGTTCCGATGCTGCTGCTAGTTATTTCTTGAAGTACTTGGATCATTCTTCAATGCGAGGATACCGTAATGTTGACAATGTAGAAAGTATAGCTATTGATTTGAAAAAGAATATATACTTAAATCCTTTGCAGGATATCATAATGTCATCTGCTCACTGAAAGCCACTGCTTTAGTTTACAACTAAATTTTTTGTTCATCTTATTTTTATCAGATTGTTCTGAAATATCTTTCTTCTGCCCCTTCTTTCTGCCGCCATTTGTTGGAACATACAATTGGGTTATGTTTGTAGATATGTGTATAAATGCAGCCACAGTATGATGTTTATACCTTAGCCTGGTCATGTGATATCTGGAATAACCTCTCCATGTCTTTTGTCAGTTTAAGTGGTGTTTAGTGAAGAAAGCTTCACAAGTGTTCTATCTACATTTTCAATTGAAGAAACGTGCACTTCTCGAGGAATTTCATGAGAAGCAAGAGCAGGTTTGTTTACGTGTCATTTTGATAAGCTCTTAGTTCATTCTTATCACCCTTTTTAGAGCATCATCTTTTGTACAATTTTCTACTGCATTAGTAGTCATCTTTATAGATTAAGTTTTCTAGGTTCCTCTCAACCGTTTCTGCTAGTTCAGCAATGAAGAAGGATATTAATTTGGGTAGCATTTTGTGGCAATAACTTTTTCCTTTATCCTGTGGTAACTGTGGTTATAATAGTGTTTTGGGACAGTCTCGAGAAAAGTAATTTTTAGTTTGGTTTTTCACTACAGTGATTGGAGGGTGATAAATATAATATAAAAATATTTAAATACCATTCTCTAATAGCTTAAGTTTTTAGAGAATATAATTCAACATAATATCAGAGCAGGAGGTCCTGAGTTCGAGTCGCGCCAGACTCCTATCATTATTAATTTCCTCCTATTTAATTCAAATCCACGTCATGAGCCTACAAAAAGTCTCGAGCCCAAACGTGAGAGGAAGTATTAAATATAATATAAAAATATTTAAACACTGTTCTCTAATAGCTTAAGCTTTTAGAAAATAACGGTTGTTTCATATAATTTAATAGAGGGATATCTATATTGATGAAGATAAAGTGAGGAATAGTGCAATTCTACGGCTTGAATCCTGAAAAGTCATTTTCAGCTTGGTTCTTTATTATAGGATTCACTCAAATGTTTAGAAGGATATATATATATATATATAGTTCAGCTGGTATACTATCGGTAGTACGGAAGCCTCCGTGCTACCAAGTTTTTCTCGATGATGCGGCTTCCAAATCAACGATCGGTTCCGTTAGACTTAATCTACACTATTGAAAGTATTTGAAAACTAAATTTTATAATTTTTCGACATCATTTATCTATCAAACGAGTAGTCTAAAAATGAACGGCTGAAAATAAAAATCTCATAAAAAATGATGATAAAAGACTTGAATTTAAAATCAGAGGTACTGATCTTACTCTAAATAGTAAAAAGAATTTTCTATAAAAATTTAATCTGATTTGGATTGTTTTACACTGTTAAATTCACAAACGCATCACATCGACCATTAAATTTGTCATTTTTGAGACCTTTTGATCACTAGCCAAATAATGTCGAAAAATTATAAAATTTAGTTTCCAAATGTTTTCAATAATGTAGATCAAGTCTAACAGAGCTGATCGTTGATTTGAAAGCCGCATCATCGGAAACAACTTGGTAGCACGGAGACCCGGCTACCGATAGTATACCAGCCTGGTTCTATATATATATATATATATATATATATATATTGATGAATGTAAAGTAAGGAATAGCGCAGCTCTTGGGGTTGGTTGGAGTTGTTAGACTAGTAGTTCCTGGGTTATCTCAGGATAATCCTCAAACAACTCTCAATAAGCTTCATTTCTTTTTTTTCTTTTTTTATTTTTAATTTGCTATGAATGGTAGAATAATGGGAACTATCTGAGATATCCTCCTGTTGGTTACCAACCAAACAAAGTCTTTCCTTCATTCATATTTCTCTGCGCAAGTACTTTCAAATTGCAACCGAGTTATCTCATGTCACACTCTTTTTTAGGTTAATGAAAACTTGTAGTTTCTGATATAGATTTCTCAAAAATTTTGTGTCTTTTTACTATATTTTTGTCCTGTTTTCTTGTTCTTTCCTAATCATTCTGAAGCACCATTTTTAGTTGTTAAAAGCACCTTCCTTTTGTGCCACATGTGTAGTAGTTTTAGATACATCAAAGTTTTCCTTTCATTCTCTTTGTTCATATTGTTTTTGCCACTGCTATTTGAATAGGCATTATTTGTGCTGTTCATGTAGCAAAGCGTCTGCTTAATTAATGTCTCAGAGAGTTAAGAGTTATTGTATGAGTGAATGTTTTTCCTTTATCATGCATCAAAGGTGAAAGAATGGCTTCAAAATCTTGGGCTTGGTGAGCATACAGCGGTAGTTCATGATGATGACGAGGCGAACGTGGAGCCTGTTATTTTGCAACAGGATGAAAACTCTGTTAGAAAGAGGTAAATACTGTTCAAGCTTGCAATTGGTATATTCATGATTGTGATCGGTTTTCTAAATGGTAGGTCGTCAAATAGAACAGATCATAGTATGTAGAACACTTTTCCAATTTCGGAGGAATGAAATAATGGCTGATATATATATACAACATGTGGATCAAATTTTGACAAGTTGTTGCTCGTATATAGATAAATTCCATTTTGCTCATAATAGTCTTGAACAATACAAATTTTGCTTTGTTTGACTAGAGAGTTATGTTGCCAGTTTTCTTGTTCACTATAAAAGGTAGTCGAAGAATCCAATTCCACTGAATTTGTCATGTATATGATAAATTAAATCTTGTAGTGGGAATCATAAATATAACTTTCCCTCTTTCCGTCTTTTTGATCAACTTTTAAAATCGAGACATTGTTTTTTTTTTTCCCTTTGCTTGTTTCACTCTTATATTCCAATGTTAGAAATGCTGATTCCGATCATATAAATGTCCAGTGAAATTCTCTTTACCACAATGCAATTTCCATCAGAGATTTGTTCTCTTCTCTAAATCGAGTATTTCACTTTTTGCTGCAGAAATGTTCCTTCTAGTGCTGCATTGCCTGTCATCAAGCAAGCACTCGCAAGGCAGCAATCAGTTTCTGACAGGGCAAGGAATGCTATGCAAGGCTATTTAGATCACTTTCTGGGGAACTTGGATATTGTAAACTCTCGGGAGGTAAGAGTAGCTTCTCTTCAAAATAAAGTATCTTGAGATGTATCCATATATGTCTCTGCAAAATATGAATGATGATATATGCCCTTTATAAATTTAACTTTCTACAAATATGCATTGTATTTAGAAAAAAAGCCCCTCTTTAGAAAACCTTCTCTAATGCCAAACCTACTTTCCCCCATGAATTTGTTAATTCTTGGCTTGAGATAAGGGTGTTTTGTAAGAACTCCACTTTCAATGGTTATTAGTGGAAACTTAAATTTTAGAGAGGATGTACATATAAAATAAAGGATTTTGCAAGGATATAGATGAAAAAAGCCTGTATTTTTTCTTTATAAGCATTATGAGAAATCCATTAGAACATGTCACACAGTTTCTTATGTCCTTCTTATTAATGGACCTTTGTAAGCTGCAGGTCTGCAAGTTCTTGGAGGTCTCACGGCTATCCTTTTTACCGGAGTATGGACCTAAGCTAAAAGAAGATTATGTTACAGTGAGGCATTTGCGAAATATTCGCCATGATGATGATGATGATGATGATGATGATGAAAGATGTTGCTCATGTGGTTGGTTTAGCTGTTGCCACAGCAGCTGGCGAAAGGTAAAATTTTTGACAGTCGTAAGGTAAAATTTTTGACAGTCGTAAGAATCCAGAATAACATGAATGCTGCTTACTCAGCTGTATCAATCGAACTGTGATTTTTCTTTCTTTTTTTTGTTACACATGAATACACACATTTATATATATGATTGCTTAATTTTAATGAATTGCAAAATGGTTTACTTTATGCAAGCACATCTTAGTGTTGCAAGTAACACTGGATACTCTAATTATGTTGTCCTCAGTTTTGATGCTACTCTGATTAAAATGATGGGTTAATTGCCTACTCTTTTAACAGGTTTGGGCTGTATTGAAGCCGGGGTTCTTGGCTTTACTGCATGATCCTTACGATACCAAGCTTTTAGATATAATTGTTTTTGATGCACTGCCACCATCAAATGGAAAGGAGGAAACTCGTACTCTCCTAGCAAAAGAAATCAAGCAACGCAATCCTCTGCGCTATGGGTTCCAGGTACTTCTTAAAATCTCTTTCCTCTCCTAAGTCCTAAGCACATAGTGACATAGCTTACCATATATTTATATTCCTTTGTTCTTCTTGTTTTCAATTTCATTGTAAACTTGTAGTCTAGATAGCACAATGGGCCTTTATGGTTTTCCTATGAAAAGTTAGTAGATTTTATTCTTTTGATTGTAATGATCATGATCTCGTTGGAAAATAAAGGGTAAGATGTATGGATATCCTTGTGTAATTTGAATACTGCGACCTAGTTCCTGAACATCTTACTTAGACATTTTAGTCCTGAACACCTTGTTTTCAATTTCATTGTAAACTTGTAGTCTAGATAACACAATGGGCCTTTCTGGTTTTCTTATGAAAAGTTAGTAAATTTTATTCTTTTGATTGTAATGATCATGATCTTGTTGGAAAATAAAGGGTGAGATGTATGGATATCCTTGTGTAACTTGAATACTGCGACGTAGTTCCTGAACATCTTAGACATTTTGGTCCCTGATGTTTCTCATATATTGTGATTTTATTGCGCCTTCGCGGGTGGGGAAATCTGAGAACACGTGACTTTTTCCTATGAAATTACCTTTTTAACCCTACTTTGTATAAACTGAAACAAGAAGGTTGTTTTACAGAAGTGGTAAAATTGTCATTTTACAGGATTTCATAGATTTTCTTTTTATACGGTTCGGGATGAAATGGCAATATATAGAAAAACTCAGAAACTAAAGTGTTTAAGTGAAAAGTTCAGGAACTAAGTTGCAATCTTGGACAGTCCCACAACTTCGCATACATTTTATAAATCAATCTGTTACCATTATTCATCATGAAGGTAACTTGTGGGAGCCGGACAATAAAATTAAGGTCGACATGCAACGACAAAGTTAAAGATTGGGTCACTGCAATAAATGATGCAGCCTTACGGCGTCCAGAGGGCTGGTGTTACCCTCACCGTTTCAGCTCTTTTGCACCACCTCGTGGTTTGACCGAAGATGGAAGTATGGTTCAGTGGTTCATTGACGGGGAAGCTGCATTTGAAGCAATTGCTTCTGCAATTGAGGAAGCCAAATCTGAGGTCTTTTTTCTCTGTGCAAAATCTTGTTTAACTTAGTTTAATCTTAAAAGAGTAAATCGCCAGAAATCTCCTCAACCTTTTAGCATTGTTTCATTTTTGTTCCAACATTTCAGTTGCTATAATTAGGTCCTTGACTTTTACATTACATTGGAACCTGAGGCTCTTTATTAAATCTTGATCAAATTGGACGTAAACAACCATGTAATTGTTCTTTTTTTGCCATGTAGGCTTTTGGATGTCTCATATGGCTACTACATGAGCATGTATTCAAAATTTTCAGTTGCTACAATTAGGTCCGTAACCTTTGCAGTTCATTTTAATCATACCCTTGCTGTTTAATTCCTCCACTGAATTGGCCAGAAGTATTATGCAAATTCATGTAGTTTCCATGCAAGCGACTTTGGTGGGTCGTCACATGATTGTTATGTTGCATCTCAATTGAACTTAAATGAGTAATATGCAAAGACTATGGACCTGACTAACAATTTAAAGGTAGGAGTCCAACTAAAACCACCTAGAAGGTTGGGGAACCTCAGGTGCAATTTACATTTAATCAAGCCACAGAAGTCTAAGATGGTTAAATGTTGAAAACAGATATTCATCACTGGTTGGTGGTTATGCCCGGAATTGTATCTCCGACGCCCTTTTGATGCGCACAGCTCCTCTAGGCTTGATGCTCTGTTGGAGGCAAGAGCTAAGCAGGGTGTACAGGTACTTCCTGCTCATTGTTTTCTGCAGTTATTGTATTATATAGTTACTTATTAGGTTGATCTTTGATTTATTTCTTCCGAGTCCTTGCTGCCACAAGTCTGCTAATTTCCAGGATTTTTTTGGTAACTATGCAACGATATATTGTGGTAAGTTTTGCAAAGACCCACATTCTCCAGAATCTTCATAGAACTGCTCCCATTATTAATCACTTTCATCCATAAGGAATGCAAGTGTTATATTTTTCTTGAATTCTTGGAGCTAATATGATTATTAACCAGTACAGCTTATTTTTGGGGTAGATACAATCTGGAAATTTCTGGAGGTTAGTGGAGTGCAGGGAGAAGCACTTCTTCAGTTGTTCGTATTTTTATACGGATTAGTTAGATTAGTAACCTGAATATATTTCTGGATGTTAGGGTTGTTCTTTTTTCCCTAATGATCACCGTTTGTGAGCTTTGAGATTTGGGTGTATTAGGATTAGTGTTTTCTAGAGAAAGACAATGTTGGCCGCCTTATATATCTTCGATAACAATATTTTTGCTCCTCTCATCCTGTGGATTTAGGCTAATGGCTGAATCACATAAATCATTGTGTTTGTCTTCTCTGTTCATTGTTCTCGCTTTTTTTCTTTGCTTTACGAATCTTTTAAATCTAGGAAGTTGTCATAACAGCAAAAATACTTCCACAGATTCAGGGCCAATTAGATGATCGGTTTATTGCTCTTTAGTTTGCAATTGTGATCTGTCTCATTTTGTGCAGATTTACGTCCTTCTTTACAAGGAGGTTGCCATCGCGTTGAAAATTAACAGTGCATACAGTAAGAGTAGGCTACTTGGCATTCATGACAATGTGAAAGTCCTTCGTTATCCAGATCATTTCTCAACAGGCGTATATCTATGGTATGACAGAAATTCTACTGAGTTTATATTCTCTTCTTGATTCCTATGCCCTATAAGTTTTGATTTAGTTATGATGGATTTTTTTATTTCGGGCTAAATGAAGGTCCCACCATGAAAAGATTGTGATTGTTGATAACCAAGTATGCTTTATTGGAGGACTTGATTTGTGTTTTGGTCGTTATGACAACCCGGAACACAAAGTCGGGGACTTACCTCCCCTGATTTGGCCCGGAAAGGATTACTACAACCCTAGGTAATTTCAATAAATTGAAATCATCCAAAATTGTTCTGAATTTCAATTTTGAAAAATTATATAATTGATCTTAGTTTGACCTTCATGATGTCAGGGAATCCGAGCCAAATTCTTGGGAAGATACGATGAAAGATGAGCTGGATCGTGCAAAATATCCTCGCATGCCCTGGCATGACGTCCACTGCGCTTTGTGGGGACCGCCTTGTTGTGATGCAGCAAGGCATTTTGTTCAGCGCTGGAATTATGCAAAGGTTAATTTACGTTTCGTACTCTTATTTCTCTAGATTTTGTTTTGTTTTGTTTTTTTTTTCATTTGCATCTAGAGCCTTGTAAAAATCTTTTGACTTTTTATCATTGGTCAGAGAATTAAAGCCCTAAACCAACAAGCAATTCCTTTATTGATGCCTCATCAGCACATGGTTATTCCGCACTACATGGGTAGAAGTGAAGAAATGAATGGACAAAAAGAGCAACAAACTGTTGTTGACGAGAAAGATATCAAAAAATTCAATTCCTTTTGCTCCCGCTCTTTGTGCCAAGACATTCCGTTGCTATTGCCTCAAGAGCCAGATAAAATGAAACTGGCCAGAGGAAATGTAGAGCCTTTATCTTTTCGAAAAGTAAAAGTTGAGCACTCAGCTCCTGCTTTGCAGTTAAAAGCTTTTGTGGATGATCCTGGTTTGCCACAGCTTTCGAGGGAAGCACTTTTTGATGTGACCTCAAAACCAAGTATGCAGAAAGCAAATAAGGACTGGTGGGAGGCACAACAGCGAAGCAGTCGTATCTCTATTGACGAAATTGGACAAGTTGGTCCAAGGACACCATGTCATTGTCAGGTTAGTGTACTCTTTTTTGAGTTAAGGTACAATTTTAGTCCCTGAAGTTTGGCGTGGGTTTCAAATTCGTTCTTATAGGTTTTGCCATAACAATTTGGTCTTAAGTTTTGTCTTCATTTAATCTTTTGAGATTCTATTTTAATCCTGAAATTTGACTTTGATTTCAATTGTCCCTGATGTTTGATCTCAGTTTCAATTTTATTCAAAGAGTTTTAAGATAAGAAAAGTCTGATAATGATGTTTATGTGAGACCTTTGATAATAGACTAAAGGACTTACATATTGCAGAGCATAAAATTCAAGGACCAAATTGTTATTGTTGAAACTCTCTGGGTGAAATCGAAAACTTAAGGGCCAATATGTAACCTTTTTTTTTATTTTTAATCCCTTTCCATTATGGTAGTACAACAATTTGTTTGTTTTTCCCCATGAGAGATTTAGAATTGACTATAATATATAGTATAGTTCTTTCTGACTATTGGTGACTATGGGACATCTAATGCCAGGTGATTACTTTTCAGCATTGTATTTACATTGAAAATAGTATCTATGCTGATTCACCTCTATTGTAGGTCATTAGGAGTGTTGGTCAATGGTCAGCTGGAACTAGTCAAACTGAACAGAGCATTCACAATGCCTATACATCCTTGATCGAGAGATCAGAGTATTTTGTATATATTGAGGTGAGAATCCTTTTTATTGATGCATCTTTTCCACAAATGTTGATATATGAAGGTATCACTTTACTTTTTTCACTGTATGGATAATGGACTATCAATCCAATTTAGTTTTTATTGAACAAAAATCATCCAAACGCTCGTACTATTAATTTTTTATACTTCCTCCACTGGCAAAAGTTGTATATGATTTTTAGTACAAATAAATTTGTTAGAGTGATCTGGAGTGGGAAAAAGTTTTAATGCGAGTCTAAAGTTGATTTACACTAGACACTTCCATAATTGTTAATGATACAAGATTGTGTAGTAGCAAATATATAAATTATAGGTATTGTTCGCATTAGGCATTTTGTTGGACATTGCAAGTTTCGGCGTATTTGCTTCTACTGACATGCAATTGCTTATAATTGCAGTTAATATAGTTATTCACCTGCTTTGATGTAGACTAGGTCAGTCGTACTGGCTCAGAATTTTTGCCATCTTTTCTTACTTGTTAAGATATTGAGACAAGAAAAATCAATCGATCTCTTTATTATCAAATGTGCAGTATGCTAGCCAGCCTCTCTCTCTCTCTCTCTCCTGCTGTGTGAATTAATTGTGTAGAAATAACAAAAAGTATTTTTTATCATATAGAAATGGGGTTCATAAATATCTGACGCTATAAATTAGCTGACTATCTCTTTTCTCACTGTCTTATTTCCAGAATCAATTTTTCATATCGGGTCTTTCAGGGGATGATACAATAAAAAACCGTGTTTTAGAAGCACTACACAAGCGCATTTTGCGAGCAGAAAAAGAAAAGAAGTGCTTCAGGATCATAATAGTGATACCCCTTTTACCTGGATTTCAGGTTTCATTCCTTATACAGTGTAGTACTTTGTTTATGAGCAAAACTACAATAACCCCCAAATACACGGAGTTTCATATATGCCCTCCAAAAGAAGAATAATAAATGCCCTTATATATATAAAAAATACTCAAGTATGCTCTTGAAATTATGGTTAGTGGTCCTGAAAATTCACTTTTTATTTGTTATATTCACAAATGTCCTCTAAAAATGGAGAATAATCTTATCATTTTAGGGCATATATGATATTTTTAAACTTTTTGAGGGGTACGCGCATAATGTAATGTTTTTGAGGTGTCCATGATAATTACTACTTTTTCTAAATCTCAGCTCTTGACATTTTTTTTAATACAGGGAGGTATTGATGATGGCGGTGCTGCATCTGTGAGGGCAATAATGCACTGGCAATACCGAACCATTTCTAGGGGGCCGAATTCTATAATGCAGAATCTTTATGAGAGAGTGGGCCCTAGAGCGCATGATTATATATCCTTTTATGGACTCAGAACATATGGTAGACTTTGTGATGGAGGTCCTTTGGTTACCAATCAGGTGAAGTCCCTTCTCTGTTGAGTTATTATTTATCCTTCAATCTTCCTGTTGACTTCGAAGAAGAGAAACATAAATTGATTTCTTATGAAAGAATAAAAAACTTGCCTTGTCTACTCATTCACTTATGGTCATAACTTGCCTTGTCTGTTCTATAATTCTATTAGTTATTGTCAAAGTTTAAATTGGCTTTATTTTCTACATACCCCTGAAAGTGTGATCTTTAGAAACTTACTTTTTTCGAAGTCGGTATTCATCCAATACAGGGATTTGTTGGCTTTTTTTAGAAAAAGTTTACTAATGAGGATGGCAGATTTGTTGTTGCAGGTCAAATATGAAGATTCCACATTTTGCATGGTTATATATGTACATAAATAAGTATTCAAAGATATATATGTAAATATTCTCACTCTTCAATATTGGACTACACGTGGATCCACGAGCTATTAGACAAGCTATCATTCATTAGCAGTTGCCACTTAAAAGGTTGATAAAATTATCTAGAGGAGGTGTTATGTTTTTGTCCTTGATCATCCTTTGCCTTCTCAAACCCCACTAACTAAGAAGAAAACTTGAGCTAGCCTCTCTTTTCTGATTTCCAAATTGGTGACTTATGGACTCGCTTGATATGGAAAATAACAATGTTTTTAGATAATAAATCATTCAGTCATCATTTTTTTAACCGACTATTATGTCTTCAGGTATATGTTCACAGCAAGTTGATGATAATTGATGATCGTATAACATTGATGGGATCAGCAAATATAAATGACAGAAGCTTGCTTGGATCAAGGGACTCTGAGGTATGTTCTTGTATATAGAATATAGCATTCGTAACAAAAAGTTGGTTGACAATTAAACATGTACCTCATATAACCATGTGATGTATGTTTTGGTGCTCGAACAATTTCATCTTTTTTATTTGTTATTTCTTGCTCAGATTGGTGTAGTTATTGAGGACAAAGAGTTTGTCTCCTCGCATATGAATGGAAAGCCTTGGAAAGCTGGAAGGTTTTCTCTTACCCTTCGGCTTTCTCTGTGGTCTGAGCACTTAGGTCTTCAACCAGGAGAGGTTCGTATTCAAATTCATCTGATAGATTCAAGTAAAAAGTGCTTTTCAAGTAGTGAATGACAACGTTATGGTATTTGCATTGAATATCATGTCTTATCCAGTATTCATGTTGTTTCTTTTGCACACCGGTCCTGAAATTGAGTGCTAAAGAATTTGATCTTGTTCCTCCCTAAACTATTTATCACTTTGCACTTATTTGTTTTTTAAATGTAAACATGAGAAAAGTATTAATGCCTTTTTTGCATGGATGTTAGAATATTATTTGTCCCTTTTTTCTTGTTCAAGAACAGAAGAGATGTCAGCGCTGTTTGTTGTTCCATTCTTGATAAGAAAATGAGTTGAGCTCCAATGGTTTAGATAATTCTTTCGCTTAGTTGATAATTTCTTTTACAATTGCAGATTAATCGGATCATCGATCCTATTCAAGATGCAACGTACAAGGACATTTGGATGACTGCGGCTAAGGTGAGAGGAATGTGAACACTAGCCGTTGTTTCTTTTTTTCTGTGTTTGGTTTCTGGCCTGCTTCACTGTTTACTTGTGCGTCTATATTTCACCATCTAGCATTACCATTTTAGAAAGTGCCCATTTGTATATCTGTGTTATCAGTTTCTTAGTCAATTTTAGTGATTCAGTTGGAATTAATTGATTATTTCGACATATTTTCTTAGCCGTTGTTTCTTATTTTCATGATGATTCCTATTTGCACTTGAAGACTGACTATTGTGCTTTTATTGTTAATTTGGCATAGAATATTATGGAAACATCTATGCTACCGTCTTAGTTTCGTGTTCAATTTTTTTTTTCTTTTGTTTGTTTCTAAAATATTTTATTACCTCTATTCTTTGGACAGATGAATACCGCAATCTATCAGGAAGTATTTTCCTGTGTACCCAATGATCTTACCCATTCCAGGTACCATATTATCTCGAATTTTAATTTTCAACTTGCGTTGTACTTTTATGTAAGAAATAATCTTCTTAAAAATGTTGGAAATATGCAGACATGCCTTTCGACAAAGTGCTGCCCTTTTGAAAGAAAAAGTCGGCCACACGACCATCGACTTAGGGATTGCTCCTGAGAAGATCCAATCTAATCAGATCGAGGATAACACACTTACAGATGTTGTCATGGAGAAACTAAATTCAATTAAGGGCCATGTTGTTTCCTTTCCTTTGGACTTCATGTGCCAGGAGGATTTGAGACCGTTAATCATCGAAAGCGAGTTCTACGTGGCTCCTCAAGTTTTTTATTAGGTGTAGCCTTGTGGGCATTCCTATGCCCCCCATCTCGATTTGCTATCGGCAGTGTACATGCTGTGGCTTGTGCCTTGTTGACAATTTGGCACGATACGATCGACTGCCCACCTTTATGGATCACCCATTCATGTACCACTAGCCATCAACACAGCACAGTCGGCATAACCATTGTACAGAATCCCTCTCCATGTATCAGCAAACCATCGGCATGCATCAAAGTCGGCGCACGCCACACGCCCCCTGTACAGAGTTCCTTTCATGCACCACTCATCAGCATGCAAGACGGTTGGAGAGCACGAACCAACGTGCCTGCTGCGCCCATTGGCACGACAATCTTTGTTTACTCGATTCTTTGAACTGTATATGTATATTTTTTATTCTAAATTGTTTATATTGCAGGGGTCATTCAACTTGTATATATACACACACACCTTCGATTCGAGTATGGCAGAGAAACAGAAAAGAAAAGTATTAGGCCTTGCAGGAATGAGAAGCGTAACAAAGCAGATATAGCAAATACAGCTTATTTGCTTGTCAAAATTAGGCCATAATGGAAATTAATTCATTTTTTCTGTAAGAATGTCATTAGCTGGTGCATCATTTTATTCCTGAATCTTATGTTCTATAGTATACGTCTGATAATGTTAGATAGTATAGTATGGTAACTTGGGTTCCATGTTACTGAGAGAGTTTTTCCCTATTTAAGTGTTTTTTTTTTTTTTGAGGGACAAGTGATTATGGATTTTGAGTTTTCTTTGTTGAAAATGGCGAGGGTCACTCTACACCAGCTTCTTTGTAACCAATTCACCAGGGTCACTCCAATAAGGGTATGCAAACTTGTTTCAGCACTTTGCATATAATTATACAAATATTTATATATTTGTTTGTTTACAAATAAATAATTTGAATTTAACATCAAACTGGTTGTTGCGGACGAAGCAATTTGAATAATCGGATTAAGCAACTTAAACCTCTTTTTAATTCAAACCTGTTTAGGCTAAATCATCATAACATACTAATATTCTCCGTATCCATCAGGTCACGGGAATTGCAGGATTTTTTTCGAAAATAACCCTGTAAAATTTCGTATTTGCCAGACTGACCCTGTAAAATTTTTATTTGTAAAACTAACCTTCCTTTCGCCACGTGGGCGCCACGTCAGGAATTTCTCAAAAAGACGGTGAATCATTCACTCTCTTTGTAATTTTTGTTATAAAAGCGGTGAATGGTTCACTGCCTTTAGAAGACGGTGAACTATTCACCGCCTTTAGTGCAAAATTTTCCTTTCCGCCCTTTCCCCTTTCCGCCCTCTCAAGTCCGCTGTTTCTGTGCCCTCGAGAAGACGGGGAACGATTCACCGTCTTATCAAGGACATCATATTATGGACTTGAAAAAATTTGCGCAGAGTAGAAATTTGTACTAAAGACGGTAAATGGTTCACCGTCTTATGAAGACGGTGAACCATTCACCGCCTTCATAATAAATATCAAAGACGGTGAACGATTCACCGTCTTTTTTAGGAATCTCTGACGTCGCGCCCACGTGGCGAGAGGAGAGTTAGTTTCACAAATAAAAATTTCACAGGATTAGTTTGGCAAATACAAAATTTCACAGAGTTATTTCCGAAAAAAGTCCGGAATTGCACGTGGAGCGACCTGGTCTTTCAGTCTCGTTCCCGGTGTATTTATATTTCCCGGTCGTCGTCGGCCTCCTCTCCCCTCGCTCACCGCCCCACCGCCACGTGGCTCTCCGTCTTGGGCCGAGCCTCTCCCCTCTCTCTCTCTCTCTCTTCTAAGGCCCATTAAGAAGCCCGGCCCCGTCCCACTTCAACAATCTGCGATTCGCACGGTCTCTTCCCCCTCTCTACCTTTCGCCCACCAAGTGTTCGGCAATATGCTTCTGGGGAAAAGTCTCCATTTTAGAGTTTAATTTTGCCGATTTATTTGTCGATGTCGAATTGAATCCTTATTTGTGTTATGATACTGAGGAATTAAAAAGTCCATTTTTTGGAACTATTAAAATTGATGAAATTTCCATCGATTCCGAAGCATCGAATGATTTCTCTACTCATTCCAAGAAGAGATCCTCGTTTCTAGTTGAATGCAGTTGAACTCTATGCAGGTTTGATTCCAAACAGAGTGTTAATCATGTTAGTGGTGCTCAATAATGTGTTGAGTTAATGCTTCTTATTCTTGTTAAACAGTAGTTATGTTCGCACTTTGTTGTAACTCTCTAAATAAGCTTCGGATATTTATTATTTCGATTTCATGCATCGAAACTTAATAGATTATTCGTTCAACCGGTGCGCAAATGTTAACCGATGTTCGGTATTCAGATGCATCAATTCAGATAAGTTCAATATCAGTTGATATATTATGTTGCTGTTGAACGTTATGCTCTGCTTTATAGCATTAATTCTGTGGTATTTTTAGATTCTATATTTAAATGTGTTGATATGTCCATAATTGATTTGGCCATTTGTGATTAGGTCTTTCGTATTCTGTTGGCGAACATTATAAGCTTGGTGATTTGATGGCCTCGTCTGCTATAAAACCGGGCACGCTTGTCACTTTGCAAGAGTTAGAGCCTTCCTCTCCTATGTTTAAGCAAGGTGCATCTCTTCGAGTTACCGGAAAGTAAGTTACTTTTATGATTGATATAGTTTGTGTCAAATTTTCCTTTTTGTATCGCATCGGAGAGACAAAATCTGGAGGCCTTGAGGATTCCAGTTAGGAATTTTGATCTTTTAAGACACCACATATAAATTTATTATCATTATCTACTCTTAGCTGAAACTTGAAAGTATGAATCATATTTACATATTTGGTAAATCTATGTGTCATTACTTTTTAAGAAACTATTCTTTTCGTACTATACTTGATATGTTTATCTATTATAATGTGGACCATGCTGGTACTTCATAACTGAAGTAGGTTAAGTGGTTTATGTAACAATTTTTGGGTGATATTAGACCATTCTGTCAAAACTGACGACGATTTTATATCATCTGAAATAGGTTAAGTTGTTTACTTGTGATTATCAGGCTTCAGGAGTATAGTGTGGAGACTGCCGTTGCTGTTATTTCCGACAGCGGCGCGAGCCTCAAGATTGATACCCGACACTTGAGGGACGTTGTTTTCCGAATTGGCTCCATCTACCAGTTCATTGGTGAACTCCTCATTCAATCAGATGATGATGTACAACCTCACCGATCAATTTACCTTTCTATCTATCTTTTCTAATTTTGCGCACGCTTGGGGTTTTGCACGTGCCTAAAGTCCTCTACTTTGAAGCGAAGTTTTGCTTAGGTCTTCAAAATACCTTTCTACATTTAAGTGAGGTTTCAGTTTAGTCTTTAGGTACCTTCTCACTTTTGCAAATGGGTCCCTAGTCTTGATATCCCGTTAAAATCCCAGTCCTTTTGAATTTCTCTGTCCAAAAGGACAGCGATGACCACCTAATTGCCGTATAACAACTTGTTGGGCTACTTGTTTTGTGGGTTAGAATGGATACTGGTTAGATGGTGGTTTTGTACCATGTATTGTGAACATTTTTGTCAATTTTGAACAATTCACTGAGGGACTACGATTGCAACAGTGTTGAGTTAAGGACAATTACAAAAATCAAGTTGTTGAGGGCCAAATTGAAAATTTTTAAAAGGCCAGGGACTCATCTTGCAATTTATTAAACATTAGAGAGCCTCTTATGCTTTCCTTTGTTTGGTTCTGTTTCAGGCAATCTTGCAAGCACGGGTGGGGAGGAATGTAGACGGGATCGACCTCAATCTCTACTACCAATCTCTACAACTCCGTCGACAATTCGAAGCTGAATTCTCGAATTCAACAAGAACTTGATGTCCTGTTTTGAATTGGTGGTATCATTTAGTGGTATCAATTAATGTGAATGCGGTGTTTGCCATCACAAGTTAGTGGTATCAATTTGCCATCACAAGTTAGTGGTATCAATTAATGTGAAAGCGGTATTTGCCATCACCAGTTAGGCTAGGCTTTTCACTCGGTCACAATTAGTACTTTGATTCATGCTCTGATTTGAACAGCTATCTTCCTTAATTATGACATTTTCAGTATTTTGTTGACTAATGTGCACAGCTAACAAAAGTGATCTTTTTGTTTAGTAGTTGATGAATCTTGCTTCTTACGCCAAAAGATTGATTTGTTAAGAAACCATTCATATATCATCTTTTTACACCTCTGTCCATGTACATGATGGGGATCAAATACTATGCACGGGTAACAAATGAGACTTAACTTGTTTGATTGCTGATGCATTGCTGGAGTAAAGTTGTTTGAAGAAGCCCTGTAGTTCAAAAGCTTCTAGGCTAAAAGGAACCAAATGGTTCAAAACTTTTAAATTTGGGTCCTAAAAGCTTATTTCAGCTTTCCATCACTGCAAAAATTTCAAACTTTTTATTATAAACATTTGTTTGCTACTAACACTAACATCATACTTATGCGGCTATCTCTTTCACGGATGACGACCGTAAGCATGAGATTGTGGCTCACGGCATCTTGGATGGTTTAAGACCATCCAAATTATTGATTGCTTAGGCTGTCATTTTCCTTAAGCAAAATGTTAATTATTGTTTCGTATTTTCGTTTATATCTTGTAATGCTGACATTTGCTCTTTGATCTGTCTGTCTTAATCACTTTTTAGGATTCCTCATCAAGCAACTGATTGAAGCTGCATCACCATCCTCACACCTTGCCTCCCTTTAAGGTAAGCCTTAGTCATCTCTTTGTCCCTTTCTCTTTGACATGTCAGCCATGTGAGACTCTGTCCTCTGAATTGTGCCACATCCAATTCACTTACCTCTTCATTCCTGTTGCCTCTTGTTGTTTGCTTTGCAAATAACTCTGAACCCCCCCCAGGCCCCCGCCACCCTTATTGCATGAACCTGGACCTGGACCACTATGTCATCCATGGACTATAGTTACAGTGTATCCACATTTGATTCCAATTAGGGACTACAGTGATTTCCAGCATAAGAAATTGCCAAAGAAAAATATGGTTGATGAACTAGTATCCTAAGTGACAGTGTTTGGTTGCGTTTCCCCCGTGGCGCGATGGCCCAACTCCTTGGAACAATCTCTCTCTATTTCGACCCACAAGTCATCGTCTCACTTCAGCCCTTAAAAAGTCATCATATATCACTAGATATGATGTTTTTGAAATTTTATATTCTTTTCTCTTCCACCAAATACCAGCAAATAAAACTTTACGCTTCTAACGGCTGCGGTGTATGAATGACATGGTGATTGTCGCCCGAGCAATAATCTCTCTCTCTCTCTCTCTTATTTTTAAACATAAGATAATGGCATCAGAAAGCAAAACCTTGATTGAATTAAGCTTTTCTTAGTGGATGGATATTGTGTGATGGTGGAATCCCACTAAGTTCAACTTTAGTATACCAGTGGAGCATTATACCATTTGGGGGGACTCATACATTGTGGCCCCACACAAATGCAACCTTATATTCACACACAAACTTGTTGTGATGGGTCAAATTGAGAATGAGAGATCTTTGTGGGTCACTCATCAACCACGTCTTTAATTGGAATTATTTCCCATTGGGTGGTGGTTCAGCTTTGCAGGGTGTTAGAAACCGGCCATTCTTTCTTAGCCATGAGTTTTTCTTGTTTTTGGTGTTGGTGGTCTTTGTAGTTACATTTATTTACTTATTTTTTTTTCTTTGTATGTTGAAAAATTGGTGACCCATTTTGTCAAATATGTGACCAGGACATTATATATATATATATATATATGTATGGCTAGAGAAAAGGCATTATATATGTATTTGGACAAAATCTACTTAATTTTATATTTTACTATTTTGGCTCACTTATTACCTTGTTGCCATTTTGGACCTAAATTGAATAGCTGGAGTGCAGTTCCCTTGTACAAAGTCTCCTGTACATAGAAAAGGAAATTTAAGGTTTCAACTCAAAATAACATAAACATAAACAAGTAGGCTAATGTTGTAACATGAGAGGGAATTTAAAAAAAAAAGATGGGGTATTTTGTTAAAATTTTCAATAAGAGCATAAAGATTCAAGAAAAGGTTAGGAAGAGCAATTTACTTTTTTTTTCCTTTTTTTTTTTGTTGAAAAAGTGTTTTATTTTTGGAGGAAAAAAATGTACTGTTTCATAAAGCAAATATACTGTGCATAAGGATTTTTTTTTTCTTTTTTTGAGAGATAGGTAGCACACTATTCGTTTCATTTATTTCATTTAGAAATAAATTTAGCTAGAAATATGAATCAATTAGGATTTGAACTTGGGTCTCGGTACCAACCACCAAGTCCTTTACCACTTGCTCTAGGGACGGTCGGTATCTTTTTCTTTCATTGAGTTTAGCAAAAAGATATTTCGAAGCTCACCAAATTATAGTATAGGGAGAGATCATGTTTTAATGCGAACAAGCTGTAGTTATATATCCAACTTATAAAAAATGTCGGATAATGCATGCTTATAAATAAATTTTATAATAATCCGTCCAGCACAGATCTTGGTGTTTTCATGCAGGAGATTTTTTTGTTTATTATACTTATTGGTTAATTGGACATGCTAGTCAAAAGAAGATATATAAAAACTTATATTCATAAGCTGTATATTGACACAAAATTGGTAAGGTTCACACATCATACTGCTTGAGAAATTTCTATACGCAACTGTAGAGTAGATTTACATTATCCACATGCATGCTTCACACCCACTTAACTCCGAAATGGCTTTTGTTTGACTTCTATTTTATACTATCCCATGACAAAAGAAACTTTTTAAATCCATTTAATTTATTTGTTTGTTCATTTAAAATGTTTTATTTGTAAAATTTGTGATTTTGTTTTGTTATTTTTTTTAAAAAAAAAAGTCGATATATTATCCGCTTCATTCACCAAGAATATGAATAAGTTTTAGAATTGAGGCTATCGGCCCTTAAAAAATTATGTTTTTTCATATTATTAATATCCATTTTGCGATGAAAAATAAAGAAAAAGAAGAAACTCTAATTGCGACATAAATTGAATCACACTCTATTGATGATTAATTAACGCAATAATCAAAGTTCTCGAACCACTTCAAACACCCAAGAATACAATAAAAAATTAGCTAGTTAGGTTCTCAGGGAGGATAATAAACACATCAATATAAAAACTATTAATTAAATTAAAATATATCATCTGAAAATAACAAACCAAAAAATTAGTATAAAAAAATATATTATCTCTAACTACCAAAGGGACTTCCTAGAATATCTCGGCCCACCGATTTTTGACACGTGTTACACAAAATGCCATGACGAGCTGACCACATGACCCTACCAACATCCGACACGTGTAATGGTAAGGTCAGAGGAGAGGTGGGCCCCACTCGTTCTCTACCTCACACGATCCCATCGTTGATGAGACCCCGAGCGGGGCCCACCTGAATTATGTACCACCTCACGAACAACGCGCACGACAATTCAATTCCCCTTTTTCCCAAAATGCCCCTCCCTGGCTCCCTGCTCCCGCCTCGTCTCGGGTCATAACGGTAATTTAAAGCCACCGGATCCAGTCACCGCCAGGGATGCCCATGGGCACGAATTTTTAAAATTTTATTTGAATCCAAATTCGAATTGAGCGGATTTATTCGACGCTAAATAAATATAATTTTAACTATGAATATTAAAAATAAAAATTTGACAAATATAGATTCGAATATAAATTTTGACTATACGCGATCTGAACGCTATTTGAATCCGAATTTATTTTACATTATATATAATATGTATATAAAAATTTGATATTATATTTACATTTATATTTTAAAAATTTAAATTTAATATAATATATTTTGAAATATTAAAAAAAAATAATAGTTTTGGGTTCGGATTCAGATTTGAATTTGGATATACATTTTAAAATCCGTCAAATTCTTCAGATTCATATTCAAATTTTCAGTTTGGAGTCAAGTTCGTGTTCGATTTTAAAAAATTCGCTCCGAATTCGAACTGCGGACGTCCCTAGTCACCGTCCTACCTACGTTTGTATAACGCGGTTTAGTCACCGCAGGTGAGAATAAGGCCCCAAACCAGAGAACGGAGCCATTGAAATTGGAGTGCAAGTATAAATGGAGCATCCCTAGCACACAACAAAAGAAGCTCTTTTGAAGCTCTCCCATGAATTATCCACAGCATCTCCTCAATCCAATCCCCTACAACCTCTTCAAATCGCTTCTTTCGATCCAAAGTCGCTTCTTTTCCACCACCCAGATCATGGAACGAGAGGCGAATTGAGGAGTTGGTAGTTAATTTGGGTTCATTTGAGGATTTGGATCGTGGTGGGATTCTAAAATCTAGGGCACGAATGCGGCAGTTCTCTTCGCTGTGGAATGGATTGGCCAAGTCCTTGTACGCGGGGAAGGGGAGGACGAGGAAGGAGGAAGGGGGGAGGGAGGCGGCGGAGGAGCTCGCGAGGGAGGCGAAGAGGAACGACATGGTATTGAGATCGTCGGGGACGGTGCGGGGCGAGGGGTCGAAGAGTTTCGCTTCGGCGTATTCGCAGAGAGGGGAGAAGGGGTCGAACCAGGATTGCTCTATTGTGTGGGAGGTACTTAACTAGCCAATTCCATTTTCCTTGGTTCCATGTCTTCTTCTTTATCATGAATTTTGCGGGATTTATGTTTGTGGGTTAGTAATTTGATGTTATATTGGGGTAGTGCTTGTTGATAGCTTTGGTTTTTTTTTTTTTTTTTTCCTTTTATTGTTTAAAAACAATCCATAATCTAGCACCTTCTAGGCAATGCAGAGCTAAATTATAAACCAAACTTGTTCTTCAGCTGTTGTTGTTACAGATAAAAAAATGTATATATTTTTATAGTTTTATTGTTTACTGCGACTGAATTTTGAAAAATTGTGTGTTCTTTTTGGTTCATAGGAATTTGGATGCCAAGAAGACATGATCTTCTGCGGAATTTTCGACGGTCACGGCCCCTGGGGCCACTATGTGGCGAAAAGGGTCCGGAAATCGCTTCCTCCGTCTCTGCTTTGCAATTGGCAAGAAGCACTTGCCTTGGCTTCTCTAGTAGTTGATAAAAAGCTCTGCCATTTCGACTTATGGAAGCAGTCGTATCTCGCGGCATCTGCGACGGTCGATGGGGAGCTCGAGCATGATCGCAGGCTCGACGCCTTCCACAGCGGCACCACCGCATTGACGATTGTCAAACAAGTACTTATCCGATTTTGCTTCTATGTCTTAGTTAGATACCTAAATTGATCCTGCATTTCTAGCACTCTCTGGTATACTCTAGGCTGTTAGTAAATTATGAGTCTTTTTGATACTTATTATAGAAATGTAACAGCATTCTATTTCTATCAGCAGGGTTTAACTGGGAAAGACTTTGCTTTTCTAAATCGATAAGCCATTTTCTCCTTTCCTTGAGGGAATTTAATCTGTAAATATTCCAAAAAAGCATAAAGTTTTTCTATTCACATTACAAAATTCACTATTTTGATAATCTTATACATAAATGAACTCATATCTTTCTAAGTGCTGCAACTTAAAAACTTGTGATGTTGGCCATTGCAATTCTCACAAGATTCAGTTTTTTAAGATAGTTTTTGACCATTGCTTCTTCTTCTTCTTCTTCTTCTTCTTCTTCTTCTTCTTCTTCTTTTTTAGGGTGATCTTATGGTAATTGCGAATGTTGGTGATTCTCGTGCGGTCTTGGCTACAACTTCTGACAATGGAAGTTTAGTTCCCATCCAACTCACCGTTGATTTTAAACCGAATTTACCTCGTAAGTCCGCATCAATATACCCTTATAAAATTATGCATTTGCATCTCCCTCTCTCTCTCTCTCTCTGTTTATGAAATATGAGTGTACATACAGGTCCTCCAACTAAGATAAGGGAATTTTTATTTTTTTGGGTGTAATATTTTTTGGGTGTATGTACAAAGTTTAGGGTGATGTATGTGAAGAGATGATTATGCAGGAATAGGTATATCGATATGCAAGATCCTCGTTTTGCTTGAAATTTTCATAATACATCTACTTGGTAATTAAATACAGAGGAAGCAGAACGAATAACTCGCTGCAACGGACGCATATTTTGTTTGACTGATGAACCGGGTGTACATAGGATTTGGTTACCAAATGAGGAGGCACCGGGATTAGCGATGTCGAGAGCATTCGGAGATTACTGCATCAAGAATTATGGCCTCATATCTGTGCCTGAAGTGACTCAGAGGAGAATAACTAGTAGAGATCAGTTCATCATTCTCGCCACGGACGGGGTATGCACTATTTTCTTAGATAACACCTTTATTTGGTGTTCGTTTTGCTTTCTTTATTTGCTATGTTTACTTGATCTGCACTTAGAAAAAAACTAGAATTAAATGTCGAGAATGTAAAAAAATAAGTTTTAAGAAACAAAAAAAGCATACCTCTACTAACATTACTATACTCAATCAAAATGATCTGATGAAGCCCTACATATTAAGCATAATGTATTACAAAACCATTCTAGTATGGCTTAAGCTTTTGAAGAAATTGGTCATTTTACATGCTATCGAAACTGAAGAACCTCTAACTAAATTCAAATGCAGTATGAAGGATTAAGATGCTACTACCTAACAGCTTAAGCTTTACTTAATTTGGTTATTCAGAGTACCATATTACTTTATGTTAACCCTTTTTGTTTTCTTTTCTCAGGTTTGGGATGTGATTTCGAACCAAGAAGCTGTGCGGATTGTTTCATCGACAAAGAAAAGAGGCAAGTCGGCGAAACGGCTGGTGGAGTGCGCGATTCGCGCATGGAAGTGCAAAAGGAAGGGAATAGCAGTTGATGATTGTTCAGCAATATGTCTCTTTTTCGACTCCTTCCCATCCTTAGAATGTTGATTTCCTCATTCAACATGTAAAACAGATAATAATGACATCTAATTCATATGTTTCCAGATTTGTTCTCTTCATTTATTAAATTTAGTTGTATCTTCTTTTTTCAATCAACTTTAGGAGGGAGGCAAATTATTTGTGGTGCTGAAATATTCTGGTTGTTAGATTTATCTAATATATATTCATCAGGCTTAAGAGCATTATTGCTCCTAAATACAAAAAAAAAAAAAAGATAAAAAAGAAAAAGATTTACTGCTCTTATATTGTAACAATCCAGTCCATAACCCCCTAATTATGGGTATTAGAGTACATGATCCTTATATTCCATTTTCTAGTCCTTCTAGCCCAAGATCTAGCAAGCCAATCTAAAAAAATTTAAATCCAATTATTAATCATCTGCCTATGCGATATTGGACTACTAGTGAAATACTCGCGCGATGCTGCGGATATAAAAATTTTTTTATAATAAACTTTACTTTGTCAATATTTTTATAATTCTAATTATTAATTAAATAAAAATTATAAAAAAATAATTTAATAGTTAAATATATTTAAATAAAAGTCATTAAAATTAGTATATGCGCAAAGTAAATTTATATAACAATTTATTTTATAAAGATTTATATGAAAAGAATTTGAGATAAATCTAAAAAATCAAGAAATAGAAGGAAAATAAAATTGTAAAAGAAATTGTTTAATAAAATTAATTATATATACACAAAAATACACTATATTTCTAAAATTTTACTCCTGAAATTTAAATATTGTATTTTTTTTATACAGTGATATTTTATATGATTTAAATTGCATTTATCAGGTTAGATTTTATTACGCGATTTATTATGCGCATTATTAAAAAAATTAATTAATTATATCATATATAATGAATTATTAATAAAATTAATTAATTAATTTAATAGAGTTTAGAGATTTAAAATTTTAAATTTTGAAGTTTAAAATTTTAAAATAAATATTATAATTTAAATTTGAAATTTAGAATTTAAAATATAAATTTTGAAATTTAAAAATTTAAAATTTGAAAGTATCCAAATTTTAAATTTTGATATCAAAATTATATATATATATATATAGAGAGAGAGAGAGAGAGAGAGTAAAGGAGTGTTTGGGGGGACAGGTGTCACCCTTTGGTCCCCAAACCCTCCTTTAATGTAGTTAGATAGAAGATAAATTTAGGATGTTACATGTAGTCACATTTTCTTTCCCTTTTTAGCTGTTGTATGTAAGAATGCTACATAGAAGCAACCTAAAAATCATATCAGGAGTACTAGTTGGTGGTTGGTACTAACCGACCGTCCCTAGAACAAGTCGCAAAAAACTTGGTGATTGATACCCGAGACCCAATTTCGAATCCTAGTTGATTCACGTTACCAGCTAAGTATATTTTTAAATGAAATAAACGAAACGGATAGCGCGCTACCTATCTCTCAAAAAATATATATATATATCAGGGGTACTAAGAAAGTACTGTTCTGCGTGCAATATCAATTTTCTTTCTTGGAATTTGGGAAGAACTTTTCGAGCCTCAGTAAAAAATCCCAAAAACAAGCAAATGAAACTAAAAGAACACAACTGGACCATTTTACGAAAGGACCAATAAAACCTGATGCCATTACTTTCCAAAAAGAAGTTGAATAGATAAAACCATAATGCGTCTGCAGCGATTAATGAAGCAACCAAACAGTCATATTGAGCTTCATATTAGCAGAATACTGCAGCAGTACACACGGCCTGCGCAACTTCATTTACAACATTTGTACAACAAAATGTAGCATACAAAGCCACAAGTACAAGCCATTAGCACTTTGAAACCAATAGTTTCTCTCGCGGTTGCTTCTGGATGCTGGAAAAGCTTAGTTATTCTGTGTCACTTATATACTCCTCTGATACCGGGGCTTTGAATAAACAAGCTGCTTCTCATTAGACAGGGCTTTCGGACTGGAAAGCTCTTCGTCGGCACTATTCGGCCAAGCTGTAGGCATGATTTGCTGCTGATGCCCATTTGGGCCCTCGCATGTCTGAAGCTTCACAAAGAATGTGGCTGTACACCCCTTTCCCATGCCCTCGCTTTCGAGCCAAATGTGACCTTCCATAAGATTTATGAATCTGGTTGGAGAAGTTACATTAGTATTAGTATCAAAATGAACAGAGGAAAACTACTAAACAATTGGTTGATTGCAATTTAGATCCCTCAGAAAAGCAAATATTTATGTGCATATCTGAAACCTTCAGCTCACGTTTGCCTCACAGAACGTAAGAAACTCTAATAGAAACTTGTAAAATGACCATTATAGCCGTATCTTCGTTTGCATACCTTCCAAATGTTTGCAAAGTATGCCACCAACTGATCAATTTTCAATTTTTTAAGGGCTTTTGGTGAAAAATGAGGACAAATTGGACATATTTAGACACCAAACATGAACGGTGGATCAGATGATAATATACTATATAACTTACAAGACAATCTTAAATATGCACTTTTAAGGGGTATACAGACAAATACAAAATTTTTGAGAGACATATATATGGACAATTTAGAACAAGTTTGACTACTGCAAAGAGAAAATGGGAATACACGTATACTATTATTTAATCCTACCTCTTACAAATGGCAAGCCCGAGACCACTGCCGCTGCAGCCTCGGTTCCCTCCATGTTGGGAGTGTGCAAATTTAGTAAAGATATGGGGTATATCCTGGGGATTTATTCCACAGCCAGTATCCTTAACCTGCAGTAGCAAAGGTTCAGTATTCCTATATCACTTTAGAACTAGTAATAAAAGTAACAATACGAACAAGTAAATGTTTGATCTTAGAAACAATCTTTTGCCGTTCAAAAACATAAATATTGCTTATTAAATCAGATAGAATTAGTTAGAGCTAGCAAAATTTTTGCTCTGACCTTGTCAACTCATGGAAAAGTGAAAGATTTTTAAGTTGCTAGATTTTCTGAAGCACATTATTTGTACCTGAACTTTCAAATAGAAGTGTTTGTCACTTGCAACTGGATAGAACTCTGGAGATCTGAACTCTCTTAAATATTCTGGCTTTGCAACAGACGCTATAATTGAAATGTGGCCTTCCTTTGTAAACTTAACAGCATTACCAGAAATATTTAAAATAGCTTGCATGAGCCGCTTTTCATCACCAATGGCACACAGTGGCAAGTCTGGTGTCAACATCAGTGATACTGATAGTTTCTTCACAGCTGCAATTGGCTTTATGAAATTAATGACCTAAAAATAACCAAAAAAAAAATCAACAAATTTTCCCATGAAATAGAATCGAGAGATGAACATATCAACATAAGCTATTATACAAAGCCAAAAAAAAAGGTGGAATATTTGTATGAAAATAGGCAACAAGATGAAGAAAAGTATCTCAAACCTCTCTAAACACGGCATGGAGATTGAAAGCTCCAATCTCTAACTCAAAACTTCCATCTTCAAGCTTAGAAAGATCTAAAACATCGTTGATGAGTGCAGCTAAGAGGTTGCTGCTTTTTAAGACAGTTTCCACCATTAGGCGCTGTTCAGGAGTTAGTTCAGTTTCCAGAAGAAGGGAGGATAGTGCTATAATTGCATGCATTGGGGTCCGCATTTCATGATTCATGACAGCTAGAAAATCATTCCGAGCACGAATAGCCATTTCGGCTTCCCTTCGAGCTGAATCAAGGGCAATGTTTTGGTCCATTAACAAATTGCGGGCCCGCATGGACTCTTCCAGGATGGCCGCATGGGAAAGCGCGACTGCAACCTGAATAAACAAACAAGACACTCAAAACTGGTAGATCACATAAAGGTCAAAATGCAACAAGGGGAATGTAGAATAACTTGAATAGCTTTCCCAATGGCCTATAGTTGAGGGGGTTCCCAATACATTTTAACCTATTTCATACCAATCAACTGTTCAATGACAGTCCAAAACATAGGAAAAAGATAAGAATGTGTAAGGGTTAGAGAGATTATAACCTGATCAGCAACCACCTCAATAAGCTCCAACTCATGTGGATGCCATGTTCTCGCGCTATCAGATGGAAGCATCAAAACCATAACCGCATAGCTCTTTGCCGAAAGCTCTGGCCAATCATTTATCTGAAAATTTGAAAGGTGAAGAAGCGGGACACGTACTGCAACTACCTCGGGCGGGACATATCTGCTCGAATGGGGTCGGAACCTTGCCAATGGAGATGTATATGGTATTATTATTGCACGATTACTACTAAAGACCTGGTTCACAACAGAGAGATTGATAGGCACGGTTAACCCCATAGGTATTTGGTGCCTTAGTGTATGAGAAAGTTGAAGACTCGAACCACTTCTCGATGGCATCCATAATGCACATTCCTCTAAACCCAACGTCCTTCCTAATTCCACGAGGGTAGTCTTCAAAATTGTATGTCTATCTAATGTGCTTCTGATTTCATGAGTAAGCATTCTTACGTGCCTTCCAGTTTCTTCTTGAGTCCTTATAAGGCCCATTTCCCTGTCAAGCTCTTCAGCCTTATTTTTCAGAAACAGTTCTCTTGTTTTTACACTTAATAAGTCGGGAATTATGTGAACAAGCATCAAAGCTGTTGCACAAGACACGACAGCAGTTGAGATCTTCGCTATGGTCATAACTATGGCCAGGGTTTTCGAGTGCATGTTGAAAGTCCACAAGTTTATCATATGGGTTGCTCCACAAAGAACTATAAATGCTCCGAACTGAATAAGGACCCATCTATATGGGAAGAAGGACGACTTCTTTACAAAATAAATGAGCTCTAGAGGAATAGAGAAGTATGCGAGGGCTATGAAGAAGTCTGATATGTACTGGTATTTGATTAGAAGCTCATCTGGAGGCCATTGTGGCTCGATACAATCACAGCCCTCCATCATCTTGTGATTGTCAGCAACAATAATTTTTCTCTACATTCCTGGCAAGAAGAAACACTTAATGTCAATACCAACCTACATGAAGTTTGGTTACTCCTCTCGCTTCTAATTTCGATACAAAGAGGGCATAGCGCTACAAGCAATTTAATAGGATGCTTGTAAGAATAGTATGCTAAGCACGATAAAGGGATGCACTATTCTTCAAATGGAAGTCACAAACTACTAAAAGCCTCATAGATAAGTTGAACTGATAGTTAAGAGTGACAGTGAGAAAGAAAATAACCAGGTAGAAATCCAATTAGTTTCATCATAAGGAAGCACATATAACGAATTACTGCAGCATTTTCAGCAAGATTTATCAGAGGAAAACATTCTACATAATAAAACAAGAGTAAAAATGTAAATATAAATAGGGGGAAAAAAGCACACCATCACAAGGGATCCTCAATAACATCAACTATTTCGCATTTCTTCTATCTAGTTCTCCCCAAATAATACAAAGTATGTGATCTACATTTCACACAACCAATAATCAAGCGATGCATCTAGCCAAATCTCAACAATTCACTATCCAAAGCTTAGCAATCATCTCAAACAACATAATCCTGCACAAAATACTTTTCCCAATTGAACCTGATCACTTCAAAAACACAGAAAGAAGAAGAAAAAAAAAAACTCTAATTTTTAGCTCAAAAACACCTCCAATCTCTCGACTTCCCCCCATCCACATAACGAAGTCGAGAAATGGGGCTCCAAATCAACTACACCAGAACCCTAGAACACACCAGAGTCCACAAAACCCCAAATTTCACAATATTCCCTTCATTCACCAGATCTAAGCTCATTCAAAAACAGAAAAAAAGAATCAGGAGCATCAAACAGCAAAATTAAGCAGTGCAAAGATCGAGAGAGCGAAAGATGTACTCTTCGATGGAGGTGTGATCGAGCGATTCGCAGGCGAACGAGGCCGAATCCGACTCCTCCGGAGTAGTAACGTAGGTAGAGAGAGAGAGAGAGAGAGAGAGAGAGAGAGAATCGGAGGAGAGCGAAAAAGAGACGAGAAAATAAAATTAAAATCTTTTTTGGAGTCTTTCGATTCGCCGCCGCGGAAACGAGAAGCTTCGCCTCGCTCCGAGTTTAAAGCACATCAGAGATAAAGCATGGGTTAGTGTCGTCAAAAGGATTAAAATTTTCACTTTGATCCCTAAACTCCTTCCATATTATTTGATTCAGAAAAAAAAATATTCTTAATTTTTTAATACATCCAAAATATTTTAAATAAAAAAATTTAGATTAATTTTATTTTTGTGCCAGAATTAAAATTTCTGAGTAATAAAAAAAATCAAATAGCATTTGAATGGCTACACTAGCTTTGTGGGAATAGAAGTAATTAGAAATTTTAAATAAATTAAAAAAATAATAATTTAAAATCTTAATTAATTAACTAATTATGAATATTGTACAGGATAATATAGCAGCACATTAATTAGTTAATTGGCTACACTTAGCTCATGTATTAAATTATATTAGTCAAAATATTAGTTATTATTTAATTAATATGGAAACTTTTTAATGAATGAGCACGTAACACAATTAATTATTTAGTTAGCTAGTTAATTATACATAAAAAAATTAATTGCTTAAATATTTAATTAAATATTCATTTATGTAATAAATTAAAGGATTAATTACTTGGCCAATTAGTAAACAAGTTATTATATAATAATATATTACTTGTTATATTTTATAATTTTAACTACTAGAATATTAAGAACTAATAATGATTTAAACCTAAAAAAAGAAAAAAAAATGTTGTTAACTCATTAATGGCCCAAGTATTCAGGTTCTTAATGGAATATTTGCACCTAAGTCCTCAATTATTTACGTATTATATATGGCATGCAAATTTATAATGTGTATTATTATTTTTATTTATATAATAATAATTGTCCTTGTTTGTACTATATTTATGTAATCTTACTCTAAGATTCTACTACAGTGGTATAAAATCTGCGTTTTCCATATAAATTGTGGGGCAAAGGATTGTTCCTTTTCTCCCAAATCTTATTAGGATACATATACAAATAATTTATTTGAATCCTATTATAAACTCATCCATGATCCACCCCTCGCGGTAACTTTAAATATTACTTAAACAAAAAAACTATAGCAATCATTGATGCTAAGAGTTTTATAAAAAAAAGCATACAACTTCATCATCTATAATCTATTGAGAACAAAATTGTGTACATCAATCAATTCCGAATATCGGATACGATGCTTTTATTATTTTGCATCTGTTACTGGAAAAGAATAGAATTTTCTCGACGCAATAAAAATAGTTACTCTACAAATAATACAGATAATACTCTAGTTCCTAACTAATGAAGAAAAAATTAATGTTTAAATAATTTTTATGAAATGATCTCTTAATTTTATCCCAGTAATATAATTATATAAATAAGCAAATCATTTTATCTTATAAAACAATATTTTTAGATGGTTACAATAGATAAACAACAATGTACACATTGGGACTATCATTTTTTTTTTTTTTTAAATGCTTGCGATGAGCTTTTTAATATAACTTTTTTGATTTAATTCTCGGAACAAAAATATCAAAAGTGACGTAGCGTAAATTTCACAGCCAACGAGAAGTTGCCACGTGTAATTTTTAACACTTGCTTTTTTAACAAAACAAAATGGGTCGTAGAAAAGCCCGGCTCTCCGTTATCATTTATTTATGCAAACCATGCACGCCGCTAGAAACCTCTTCGCATCCTACGCCGGGTCATCCCCGACCGTCCGATCGAGATCCGACGCCCATCGACCCCTCCCCTGTGTCTTCTTCCTTCCACTCCGCTCCAGCATCGCTCACTCCTACGGGATCCGGTCACTGCCGGTAACCTCACCGCCTCCGCTGCTCCGCCGCATGGCTACGGAACACTCCGGCGCACCGAGCGGTAACCTCACCGAGCTCAACACCGCATCCGATTTCGACTCGCTCGTCACCCCCGAAGGGTATATATCCATATGCGGCTTCGGCTCCCTCCTCTCCGGTAACCTCACCGCCCCCTCTTCTTCTTCTTCTTCTTCCTCCTCTCTCTCTCTCGCACGAAACCCTAGCTCTCCGATCTCCATTAACGCCTCTCTCCTACTGCTAGAGAGGAGCGCGAGGAGCACGTTCCCCGATCTCAAGAACTTCAGGATCGGAGTGCTCCGCGGGTTCCGCCGCGTTTTCGCCCACGTGGCCCCGATCTTCTTCGAGCGCAGGATCGCCAATGAGGAAACCGGGGTGAGATTTGGAACTATTCGATTCCGATTTGGGAGCTTTTGGGTTAGGGTTTATCTTGTTTGGATCTGATCGGGGAATTGGGAGAGGTTTCAGGAAGTGTCGAGCTTGAGCGTGGAGCCCTGCGAAGGGGAGTTTCTTATTGTTACCGTGTTTGAGATCAGGAAAGAGGAGGTACATCGGTTGTTCTTGCGATCGAGATTTTGGGGTTTTCGCTTGCAGGTGTTTGATGTTTTGCTTGTGTTAGGTTCCGGCGTTTATTGAGAGGGAGAATGAGTTCAGGTTTCTATCTGTAAGTGAATCATTCATGCATTTGTTTTCTACGTTCTGATTTTTGTATTATTTCTTTGTAATTTTGTTTTACACACTAGTTCAAAATTTTGTTTATCCGTGATTTTTGCGGTATGGCTATTTTCCTTGTAATTGAGTTCAGGTGGTTCCTGAAGGACTGGATGGAACTACTTTTCCAAATCCAGCTGTAAGTGCTGATTTGTAGTTTGTGTAATTTTTTTTTCTTCTATGATTTGATCTAACTTTTTCAATATTTTGGTTATTTTAATGACAAACTTCGTGCCTTTGATTCAGGTGGTGTGTGCTCGTTACAGCGACGAAGAGTTTTTTCAAATACGATGCCAAGGTAAAAGTTTTATCCCAATTAACACGCCTTGCATGTTATGAGATTCTGTAATTCATGAACTTACATCAGTTGGAAGAGTTACCATTAGGTGAAGAAATCAATGTCTCTTATTTAGAATTTTAGAACTTTGATTCATCCGTATCTGTTTGTGCTTTTACGACCTTATTGAGATCTGAGTAGAGAGAGTGGATAGAGACATTCGTATTTGGTTTTGGGTTATTATATAGAGCTTTAGAATTTCACAGGAATGTAATCAAAAGAATAGTTTGTAGTTTGTTCACAGCCCGAAATAGAAATAGTGAATGCAATGTGAGAGAGGAAGCAGGGAATCATCTAGCAATCAACTCGATGCCATAATTTAACAAATCACCATATTATGAAAATACAGATCAAATGGATAGAATTATGTTGTCGGTATCTCTATCTATATGCATCCACCTCTTGCAATATTGATTCTATAGATTGACACATAGAACTCAACGCGAAATTGGTTTGTGCATCTATATGGGGTTTTCTCTCTTCAACTATTTAGAATATATCTTGGTTTAACAGTAACTGGAACTGCATAATTTCCTCTTTCAGTCTAGTTATATAATTTTTCAGATACTTCTTTCCTTCGTCTTGCATGTTGACTTCATGTTCAGTTTTATTCTTTAAAACTAATTAGATTATGTTAACACATCCGCTTCTCCAGGTAGCAAGGAAATATATTACCAGCGTTATGGGCGATACAACATACATAAGATATGGCGAGATGATATATTACCTTGTCGTACATATCTCAGACATTGGTTAGTAATAACTACAGCTTGCTTCAATCTAACTATAACCACAGCTTCAATCCATTCCCTCTCTTTGTTATTTATGTTGCATTTTTTTTTCATGTGTTGGCTAGTAAATCTCTCTCTTTTCTGTTTTCTGTACAGTTCGAACCTTTCGTACTGAAAATGTAAAGCACTACAATTTTACTGCATAATGTTGTCAGAAACGATTTCTATTTAGTTCTTCAGTGTTTTGGCAGCAAAAAACCTCGGAAAAGCAGCTTATGACAACTTCTTGGATCACACCTACGTCGCCGATCGGAAAACAACAATTAGGCAGTACTTGGCCTCAGCTGGATCAGGCATCATGGAGGAAGAGCCACCCGAATCGCTGAAGAGCCGTTATGGAGGGTAATAGGCAGGGTGCTTGGAAAGAGGAAAATGCATGAGGATTGACACAAACCATCCTTCGAAACTGCATTTCTTTTTTTTTTCATTTTTGGCCTTTCGCCAGATGAATTAATAATTTGCCTGATTCGGATGCTAGAAATTCGCGCTGAAGCGCATCTGATAATCAGCATTGTATTGTTAAACAATTGCTTAGTAAGTTGGGATATGAATTGGGGAATTTCTGGCGTACTTGTGACAGTGTAATGAAACGAAAAGCAATTATAAGCACTTTTTTTTTTAACTCCAAATGAAATCAATTTCCTTCCTAACTGCACATTAGCATTCCACTCATCTCTCTGACTATAATTACAGCATCCAGGTAGGTCGCTTATATTTGCTCTTAAATAAGTACAAAACTGAAGCTTTTTCCGGACAAGCGCAACAAGAATGACGGATGCTAAATAAGGAACTCTTGTGTCACCCTTCAAAATCTACGAGGGTAAATTTAAATTAATCGATTTTCCAATCACATCCCGCTTCGTGAATCAAATTGCAGAGGTGAACCTTAACAGTTGCGGTCCAAGCTTTCCCAGCTCTTGCTATACAATTCGCGAATCCAGTTTCATGAATTTGGTCTAGACGTTGGTAAGGAGCACAACTCCGAATTCCTGCGGTGCCATCATGCATGATAACTGCATTAAAGATGAAAAAAGAAACATAAATTAACATAATATACGATATTGCATGAGCCAAACGAAAAGAGTTCAAGCAAATGTGACCATTAAAATAACAGGTAAATTGGAATTAAGAGGAGTTATATTTTGCCTTTAGTGGAGATATATTTGTCCATTAATAAGGCATATCACTCTCGAACTAGTCACGGATTACTAAACTCTGATTACAATAAAATTTATCGTCCACGCCATACCTGGTAACCTCAATATAGAGATTCATCTTTCTAGAAAAGCTTGTATAGGAATTGAACTCTTCAAACGGCGGCAAAGGTGGTGAAAAATCAGAAGCCATATTGATCATAGTTTTATGCATTCTTGACTTTATATTATTCTCTTTTCCTCCCCTTTTTTGCCCTCTTCGGGTAAAGTTCATGGCCCTCGAGAAGAACCTCGCGATGCATATGTTCCCACACTTCTCTGAACCGATTATGAAACCTCTCCTGAAACCACTGCTGGATCTCTAAATACAAAAAATTAGGGCTTTCACTCCACATCTCTCTTAACATTGCGCGGCTGTCCACAATCCTCGAACCAACCTTCATTCTATTCAAAAGATCGCCAACTCTTCTTTGGCCCAATGCCTCGGGTCTCAATATATTAGATGGTGGTGCTGCGAGAAACTTTTGAACAGATCTTAAACAAGGCAGCACATCACCTTCAAGCAAAGCACAAGAGAATACACTCAACCGTAGTATGCTATTTTCGATAGGAATACTATGTAAAGGAAGTTGCCAATTATGTTGGCCAAAAGTGGGATTTACCCAACAAAACACTTGATCACTTAGAGGTTCGTAATAGGGCTTAGGATCTTTTAGTGGTGCTGAAAAGGTGCAAAGAGGAGTCGCATACTTTAGTATCCAATCGGGCTTTACCATGGTTACCCCATGCATATATGGCCTCTTTGTGTATAGAAGTTCAGAATAAACTAGAAAATCCGATGCAGACTGAGAAACAGAAGAGAAGCGATGGATATATACAGTATCTTTCAGAGCACAAGATTGGTACCGAATGGCCCGGATTTTTTTATCATTTTCTGATGATCGCGGAACTGCTCGAACACGCTTCGAAACCCTGTCAGCCCAACCGGCACATATGGCTTGCCCTATAATCTCCTCTTCAAACATTTGTAAAGGGTTTTTATTGGAAATGTTGGAATTATTCCTCCAAGAGTTCTCTACATCCTCAATAGATCCATTATTCCAAGTGAATCCCTCATTAAGCTTGCTGTGATGAAAAACCAGCTGAAGGAGCTGTTTTCTCAACTTTGACATCTCTTCCATGGTTTTGAAATGAAGTGAGTTTTTCCTGCAAAATTCTAAAGAGTTTCCTGCGAGTTCAAATAACTGTAAAGCATAAGCTACAGTTAAAGCATCGCTGCTGGGATTGGAAAATCTCGCATAAGCCTCTCTAGCCATTGATTTAAGCTTCTTCTGCCTCTCCTTCTCTTGTGGGTCCTTCACTTGGTCAGATTTCTCTTCTTGATCCATTTCATCCCTGGTCTCGTGGTTCTCGCCAAAGTGAAAAAGGAAAGGGCTAGAAAAGCTTAAAGCCGATGCAGCAGCAACTGCAAACCCTAGTAGGAAGTTTGATCTGGGGTAGCTTTGCTTATTTCTCATGATTTGAATAACTGTGAGAAGCATTCGGGAATGGCGGGGACTCATCGGGTATTGTGCCATAGCCCTCCCCATAGGTGTAAGTCTGCCATTGCTATCAAGCGCCTCAAGGGCCTTTAAACAACGTTCAGCTTCCACCAAAGCTTCCTTCTCTGGAGGTGTCGGGAAAGGAAAGTTGGCGACCTAGAAGATATGAATAAATATTAATATATAAGTTACGTACATGGGAAAGAGTGATTTTATGCCTATCGCTGCAAAAAGATCAATTACATGTATACTCCTGTAAAAGATGAATATTCATATGTACCCCTTGAATGTGCAGGTTCTTACGAGCATGCTCAAACTCATGGGAGGAAATAGGTTTTGTATAACAAAGTTCTTTAAAGGGCTTGCAATAAACATGGCAGTATGCATCTAAGAATTAAAGTTTTTGAAGGACATATTAAAAAATTTAGACTTCACTGGCAGGTGCATGCATCAAATATCTTTATATGTGAAGGGAAAAAAAAAAAAGGAAAACGAGTAAGAATTTTTTTCACAACCAGTACCTTATCAATACCCATGAACTTCAGGAGGAGGACGACACCATCTACTGGAATCTTGGAAATCTCGGGACTGGAAAATTCTGGAAATAAATCATCTTTACTATAGGCCGCAGAGGAATAGAGACGGTAACAGTGCCCAGGCCCCGTTCTTCCAGCTCGTCCTGCCCGCTGGGAGGCTGATGCTTTGCTTATCCACTGTACTTCATAAGCCGCCACCCCATTGATGTAATTGTACTTTTTGACCTTTTCTTTTCCTGTATCAACCACATATTTTATGCCAGGAATAGTTAAAGAAGTCTCAGCAACATTTGTGGCTACAACTACAAGCCTTTCCCCTTCAGGCACATTCTCAAATACGCGAAGCTGAGCAGAAGCAGGTAGCATTGCGTAAAGTGGCAAGACATGGAGGGGACCGGCAGATGAAGTCTTCATTCCTTGAGATTTTTTCATATTGTCAGTGATGGGGGAGCTAGGGCTTTCTTCACTATTTTGTACCCTAGAATTTCCAGCCAGGGCATCAAAAGAAGCCTTGAGTGAAGATATGCGCTCTTTGTCTCTTAGAAAATCCAAAATCGAACTGACTTCTTGTGGGCCTTCACAAGTAATAGGCTCTTCATCTTCTTCATCCTCACTATTAATTTCAAACTCACTCTCTATTTCCAAATCAGAAGAATCGGAATTAATTTCCAAATTATTCTCATCCTCATCGTATGAACTGAATCTGTTATTCTGGTTATCAGGTGAATCGCTTCCTATTTCATAGGCTTCACTGATTTCCTTCATGTCCAGTTCTGAGCTTGCACTTATCTGATCCTCTCCCTTTCTTGTGAATTTCTTTTCGTAAGAGTTTCGTGATGCTCTTTTTAGCTTCTTACACAGGAAGTCAACTTCCCTCTGGCCTGTGACAAACATAAGTATTCCACCAGGTGGAAGCCTCTTGTGGATTGACATGACCTTTTTATAAGCTTGTAACATATAATCTTCGTGGGTCCTTTTTGAAAAGTGAATAGTGACAGGAAATTGTCTTACTGGGACCTCTAGAACGGGAGGGGCCTCACTGAATAATCTCCTATTAGAAATGAAGTCCTCAACTCGCAAGGTGGCACTCATTAGCACGAGCTTTAACTGACTGACCATATTTTCTGAATTGAGCCTCCCTCCTGATTTAATCTTCTCCTGCTGGTCCTCATATAATTTCTATCATGTGTGTTCAAAATAGTTAATAAACAATAAAATTCTTTCCTAAGAAAACTGAAATAAAAAAAATAATTAACTACATTTTTCCAACCTGTCGAAGCTTTATTATTCGTGATAGCATGCCAATTAGTATATCAGTGTTCAAGCTCCTTTCGTGAGCCTCATCCAAGATGATCACGGAATAGCGCTTTAATAAGAAATCACTCTGAAAAAATAGACAACTAATTAGCACCCTGAATAAAATATTAATTAGTATAAATTCAGAACGAGTTCAACACAAAAAACATCACAGCAACTGTGTTTGACAATCGCAGTCCAATATCTAAAAGATTAGTTACTTTCTCTTCCAAATCGAGGTGTGCTATGTACCTACATGAGCATGAATGAACCATCTATATGCGATGTTCTAATATGCGATCCTGAAATGATGCGTAACCAAGATTACATTCTTTTTAATTTTTTCTGTATCTATTACTATCATCACTTAGCTGTAACAACATTTTAATCACGATTAATATTCTAAATGCTTGATTTTTTTCTCCGGAAGAAACTTTTAATTTAATGCAAAAACACAAACATGCTGATCATTACTCCGAAAGGCGACAACAATATGCTGATATATGCAATGTGCAGAGAGACCTTTCTAGAAAGCAAAATGCTAGTCAATTTAAAGATAGTTTCACATCTACAAAATACATGTAAGCAAAAGTTTTCAGCAAGGAACCTGAACTTCTCGAAGCAAAATTCCATCCGTCATAAACTTAATGGAACAGTTTTTTCCTATCATTTTGTCGTGCCGAACTTGAAAACCAACCTCCTTTCCAAGACCAAGACCTAACTCAAAGGAAACTCTTTTAGCCGTAGCAAGAACAGCAACACGACGCGGTTGGGTTACACCAATTATTCCTTTTCTGTCACAACGACTACTTGACCCAAAGCCAGCTTCATATAAGAACTGCAACATGGCAAATTACAATAAAAAATAATAAATAACAAATAGAAACTTTTACACCAAGTTGGCTTGGCATACGGAATAGCTTTTCTACTCCGAAAAGCAATAGCTAGGCTTGTGGGGAAAAGAATGTCACTCCAGGGAAACAAACTATTCTTTTTTTTTATCAGTAACTCCTTGTCCAGGTCTGTAACAACAAACCCACTCATGATTTTTTGAAGAGTGTTAGTCAATAGCACTCCTATGAAGCTACGGTTACAACAAGTAGATGAAACACACCTGAGGAACCTGTGTCGTTTTACCACATCCTGTCTCTCCACACAAAATAACAATAGAATGCTCGTTGATAGCTTCCATTATTTCCTGCTCCATCATAATTATTGGGAGATCTTTCCTTTTCTCCTCAACCTCAGTTGGCCTTGTTACATGCACTACAATAGGGGTGTTAAAATTCCCCTGGAGAGAAGTATCTCCAGATAGTTTTGCGGTTTGGCTACATGGTTTTGGTCCTTCTACCCCTTTGTCCTGGACAAAGATAGATTAAAAAAACAAAGGGAACGAAAGAAAAATAATGAGTCATCTAATGAGCTGAAAATGTATCGATACAACATTATTACATGGCACTAGAAAAAAACAGATGTATAATAATCATAATGGTCAAAAAACACATCAAACAAACATACTTAAAGCAAGCGCTGCGCCACATACCAGTACCTGTCCTGGTAGAAGGGTATATATCATGCTGGCATAAAATGTTTTCATCTTGAGCAAACCAATAGGGCAGCACTAATGAGAGCCACATTTGTTGATCGTGAAAGATTGATAATATTTGCAGTGCATGAACTAAAAATCAATAGTACGTTATTTAAACTATATATTCATAATGCATATCTTGAAAGAAGGATCATTATTGATTTGAAGAGTATATATATGAAGTCAGCAAAGATTAATTAACAACAAAATTGCACACAGAGAGAAAAAAAACTAACTAATCAATGGATGATAAGTGATTGACTCAACACAAGCACATATAACAGGTGCTTCTAAGAGATGCATAAACAATAACACACCTGCAAACTAATGTCATGTGCTATAGCAGCATGACTACAAATTGGTGGAGAGACTTTTTGCTTTTCTTGAATCCCCATAATGACGACTCTATTTGTTTCTTCTGTTGGCAGTGACACACTTGATCCAATATCCGCAACTGGTTTGCTTTTACTAATTGCTTTTATGTTAGATCTAAAAGACAAGCTATGACTTTCGTCATCTTGTTGCTCTCCATGACCAACACTTTCTAGGTTGGTTTGAACAGAGTCAATTTTCTCACTGATTTCAATCTCCTCAGAAACTTTCCGTCTGCCCTTCTCTAAAGGTAGAATTTCTTCAGGAATTTCCAAGCCTGCCTTGGAAAATTGAACTACTCGCCTACGTTTTTCCTTCATAGTCTCAGCCTACATCATAATCGTTCATACAATAAAATAAATTTCTAATTATTGGATGCTATCCCAGTTAATCAATACTTGATGGAAGTAGCATACTTGACCAATAGTCCCTGAAGAATGGAGAAAAGAATATGCACCATCAGATATCTTGTATTTCCTGCAGCAGGAAAGAGCAGCCGAGAGCTCATTTCACTAAGAAGAAGTTATTTTGCAAATATTCGACACTACAATGAAATAGAATAGAAGGAAGAAAAATAAAGAGGTCACATACCCCAGAAGCTTAATACTTCTAGCTTCCAGCAACTTCTTTTGTTTCTCGTCCTGGACACACGAAGCACAAACAAGCGAACAAGCTATGAGCAACCAATAAGAAAAAAGAAAATTTGAAGGAAAAAGAGAAAAAAACTTCTGTGTTCTGCTTTTCCGCCGGAGCTTCTCCACAAGTGCTGTTTGAAGAACTAATAACTTTTTCAACAAAATTCCTCCAACAGCTTCTCAATGCAGAGAAGCAGGAGTTCCAATTGGTGCAAACAAGTTAGTTCAGCTTTCTGTAAGCAAAAGCTCCAAATTTTGTTCAACAACACCTTGCTACTGCTTCTTGTAGCAGCAAAGCTGTTCCAGAAAACAGGAAATTATGCGCTTACATAAAACCAAGCACATACCTCCAACTTCTTTAACTTCCTTTGCTTGCTTTTGCTCAAAGTTGCAGCTTCCTTCTTCTTTCTAATCTCAGAAACCTGGCATAGATATGCAACAGCTTTAAGGAAAACTACTATCCAACCCAATCTGTAATATTTCTACAAACTGCCCATAAATTAAGAAAAATACTCAATAAAATACCTCCCCTTTTCCTTTTAATTTGCCCTTTCTCTTGCCGACCATTATAATCGCATTGCTTCCATCCGCACTTGAATTCGTAACATAGAAAATAAAACACAAGTTACAGATCGATTACTTAAAACTAACCAAATATGATATTTTCCCCAATTCTAAAATCCAAATCAAGTTAAAAATTTATTACGTTTAGAACTATTTCATCCATAAACGAACTAAATAAGCTAAAACAATCGAACAAAAACACTTTTTTTTTTTTGGCTAAAATAAAGCTTACTTTGATCTATCTAAAATCGCTTGTGGCCCCAATAATCCAACACTCTCATCGAAAGCCTGGTCAAAATTCTCACTTTTCGATCCCATTCTTCTTTGTACCAAACTAAAATCTTACTCCCAGATCAATTCGAAAGAGACGTCGAGGAAGAGGAATCTTTCATCCAAAAACAAAAAAAGGGTAAAAAGTAAACCAGAACCGACTGAGTAGTCCTAAAACCCTCCAATTCCAGCTGAGAATTAGGGTTTATCCGAGCCCAGGCCCTAATTTCGAAGCCTTTGCGTGAAATCCACCTCCTAAGTTGGGGATTTCGCAAGAAACAAACGCACGCAATCGTAAATCCCCTCGATTCCAGTTGAGAACTACTAGTTAGGGTTTTTCGGAACCGAACCGCCCAGTTTCGAGGGGTTTTGCATGGAAATCGACCGTCTGAATCAGGGGTATCCGATTCCGTGCGACAACACCGTTAGCCCATCGATTAGTCCCACATCGGAACTCACGAAACATTGGCGACGAGAGTCCGGTATAAAGTGAGTAGGAGGGGGGAGGATTCGGGTTTAACCCGTCCTGTTGGGGGGTGAGAGGCGACTCGTCAATGATCGTATAGAGACGGCGAGTCGTGCCGACGCCCTACAAAACGCGAACACACCGTTTTGGGTGCGAGCGAGCTCCGGCTCTTACTTCGAGCTGGGCTCGCCCGCCAATTTTTGGAAGGCTCCACCTCTTGGTGGGCCTACTACACATAACTTCTAAGCCCAAATGTTAGGCCTTTAAAAAGCACCTTTGATTAAGGGCTTCTTTGATTAAGAGCTTGTTTGCTTCAAGCATGAAATTGGAATGGATAATGAAATGGAAATGAATTAGAATGGTTCACTCTTTCAAGACGTTTGGTTTATCTGTCGATTGAAAATTGGAATGAGTTATTTCGGAATGAGTTATTCATATTTTATTGTTTGGTTTGTATAAACTAAAAAATTATAGAATACTATAATATTAATTTTATTCTCAAATATAAATTTATATTATTTAAATTTATGAAAATATAATATTATTTTTTAATAAGTTTTTTTTAAAAAAAAATTAAATTTATTTTTAAAAATTTTTATTGATGTGGGTTAGGGATAGGGTTTTGAGACTAAAATTATTTTTTTTTTTTTTTTGATGAGAATGGATGAAGAGAAGGAGGGTGAGATGGTCATATGGGCTTTGAGAGCTTAGTGGTCTTCCGAAATGAAATCTCAATCCGGGCTAGAAGACCGGAATCAAGTTGAAAACTAATGGGCCATTCCCATTCCACTCCGGAATAGAAATCCAAAATCGATTCATGCAAACCAAACAAAATTAATCGGATTTGATCAAAACCGATTCTCATTCCATACTTAAAATAGATGAACTAAACAAGCCCTAAATTTAATGTTAATGAAATTTATTAACTTAGGCAGAGTAAAATTATGGCTCTGTAGCAAATTTTCGCCTATTGTGCGTTCATCAGTGTGGTGAGAATAAAAAGACCCTTTTTTTGGAATTGAACACCTTTTTATCTAATTATAGAACAACTAGCTGTAATTTTATCATCTTTTAACTATTTTATTTCATTACATTCATATAGCTATCAATATCTGTCTTTATGAAAAGAATATTGGTAATGATAAGATTATAGTAGTTATCATTTTATCTTTGAAATCAGTTTATTTCAAAGTGAAAATATCACTTAATGTGTTAAGCTCTTCTTCAAGAATTGACAACTATTTAGCATTTCATTTCATCATTAATTTGCAATTCAATTAGCTGAACATATTACATCAAGCTGGTTAGTTTGAAGTTAGGACAACAACATGTTGCTTTTACCTGCAAATATATTATATCGAATCATTCACATTTGACTATCCTTACGACCATCATCCTCAACGGCGAGCTTGTCAATGAGCAGTTCCATCATCTTCCTATACATAGGCATATAATGATCGTTAATCATAGTTTTGGAGAGCCGGATCTTACTGTAAAGCTCTCTCGGTGTTACGTATAAACCGATGTCGCATTCATTGATCACAATGTTTTCATTAGGGTCGGAATCCGCCGGTGGCAAAGCGACCATGTGCATAATCCTACCCGGAGGATATAACTGTTGCCCTTCTAGGGCATCTGCGGAGATGGATTTCTTTTCGTCGACTGCTTTCAAAACTGCGGCTGCTTCTTCTTCAATATGCTCTTTTGCAGCAGCAGCTTGTTCTTCTCGAGCTTGGGAATTAGCTTCTTCTTGCTGTTTAAGTTCTTTTTCCAACTCCAACCACAGTTCACCTTCGGTGATTTCTTCGGTGGTGGAAACAGTAGTGACTACGCTTTCTTGTAGAAGTGCTTCTTCCTCTGTCTCCTCGTGGTCGGAAGCCCTATAAATATCAATTTCCTCATGGTCGGAAACCCTAGAAATATCAAACTGCAGTTCACCCACCAATTCCTCAGTGGTTCCGTGCTGAAGCAGAGTCAAGGTTTCAGTAGTTGTCTCCTCTTTAGAGTTTGCAACTGAGCCAACAGAACGGCGGCGAGCGCCGATGCATGACCACGAAGAGAATGTTGATCGGCTCCTAACGACAGCCTGTGCAACATTTTGTGCCTGCCTCATAACAACCTGAATGAGCAAAATCAAAGTTAAGAATTCAAGGATACAATTAGAAGAATTATTTGAGCTTTCATTTTTTTTAACTGAAAACAAAGCAGATAAAGTTGGATTGGTTTGAGCGCCTCCAAACTGGCAAGAAGCAGGACACTACAAAATATCACAACCATCAATCTGGATCTAATTTTGCACATAACTAATTGTTTCAGGTTTCAGGAAAAATTGTTCGCTACCTCAAATCCATCGATTTTTTTTTCCCCAAATAATGGAATCTGCTCTATGGGTATATTACACCATTAGTCACTAAACGAACTGCCATATCATTGGCATATCATCTCTTGAAGATGGCTTGATATCTGAATATCTGCCGCAAATTACATGAAGTTTGACAAAGTAACACGATTGAAACAGAAGTTCACTACTCGACGTAAGTGAAACTTCACAAGGAAAAGTTCAGTGACCAATAGTGTAACTACCCATTTTCTTTAGTAAATGCATGGTTTATCGATTAAAATGCAGCTAGTTCCCTTACCTGAGTTTTGCTGGAGACGGGACGTAGCAGCGTGCCAGCTCCTGCCACCTTATCTCGAGCACTAGAAACAGAACGGTAGACGACATTTAGGAAACGTGTTTGTTGCACTTGATCCTTGAGATCGTTTAACCATGAAGATGCCGTCACCTGAAAAGGTAATATAAAGCAAGGATAAACATGTGTAAGCAAAGACCAATTTCCAAGGTGTCGGAAGCGTCACCGATTTGATTGTTGTAACGCAATACAATTATATATCTAGAATTCTGAATTAAGGAATCCAGTAAACCACGTTGTCTGGAAAACTGTACCAAAACAGAACACATTAATCTAACAGGTGCATGTAGAAGAACAGACGATGATAACATGGTTGATGGAGAACAAGTACCTCAGAACGGAGATCATCAATTGAGGCAGTGGAGAATGTAGGAACAAGATCAGTGCCATTGATAATGGTGGTGATAAAATGCTTGCCAGATTCTGCCAAGTCCCACGTCATGCAAGCAGCTGACGAAGATAATTTGTTAGCAAATTATCCATTGAACACACAAGCAACAAAACACAATTACAGTAGCTGAACATCTTAACTAGATTAAAGATCAAAGACCTTTATAGGGCACAAATGAAACATATAAATGGATAATCTCGTATAAACAAGCATGGATTAATAAAATTTGTTTTCTCATTTGTCAGTTCTGCTCAACAAGATTATCATCAGATCATCTGATGATACAAATAGTCAATTAAAAGCAGGTGATAAAATTTAGTGATGCCACAGGCAATTTGCGCAAGCATGAGCAGCTTGATGACCCTCTGCTTTCAACCCTAATTTTTCAAGTGGATCAAATTGGATAGTATACGGGAATATACAATAGCAGCAACAAGAACACGAAGATACAAGCTGTATAAACATAACAGATTTTCAGATACATGCCTGGTGCAAATGCAACACAAGTGGTTGAAAAGAATTCTTTGTGTTCTCGCAGAATATATGTTAAGAGAGCAGCAGTGCCACCACCCAACGAATGCCCAACAATCTAATTATCAGAGAAGGAAAAAGATCAATGATTAATTGCAGATATTGTTATGTGAGCATATAAAAAAAGTAACAGAAAGCGGAAGGCATTGCCATTTTTTGTGCTCCAAGCCTACCTCAAGCAATTTCAAGTAGTTATATCAGAAACCAAGTTGAGAAGGCTCATATAGAAACTGTATAAAGTTTCATATTAGCACTCCTTATTGTTCATCTGAAGATAACAAGTTCAACCACCATGTTGGACAAGACAGAAAATAGCAAAGATGCTTCTAAACTAATGAAGGATAACCAATTACAGTTGGAAAAAAATACAATAAAAGGCTGGCCAACTTAAAAAATTATGAAAAGAAAGCTATTGGGGGTTGGCTAAATTAATCGTCGTCGAACTAAAATAAAGTATCGCCATAAAATCTAGAATCCAAAACCGTTGGTGAAGAAAGAAAAAAGAAAAAAGAAAAAAGAAAAAAGAAAAAAAAAACATACCTTGATTTTGTAGTCTGGAAATTGACTAACTGCATTCCTGAGACATGGAATAGTACATTTTGCAATCCAACGGGCTGCAACAACCATACCACAATGCGCATACCCCAATACTAATTTGCTAACACCACTTTCATCTAAAAGTGAATGGTGGAAAGGAACCACAGCACCAGTCACAGCAGTCAGTGTATCCTTGATACTGTGGGTGCCTCGAACCAAAAGGAGAAAACACTTGGAATTCTCATCGCGTAAAATTGTGAAAGCAGGCTTCAAAAGCTGCAAAGAGTAGAACAAGCAGATTAGAATCTCATCAAGAAATCACTTTTTGTGTTTCAAAGAGCTAGAATAACGACAGTTATTATGATGGATAGTCTCTCCATTATTGCGATATTGCAATTCAGTTCCTCAAATTTTTCGTAATTTGCAATCTCATCACTGAGTGTTAAAAAATTTATGTAAAATGACCATTTTACCCCTTCTGAACAATGAAATCCTTGTTTCGCGTACCTGAAGCAAGGTTAGACAGGTAATTTCATAGGGAAAAGTCATGTGTTGTTGGATTTCTTTAGAAGACAGGAAGAGTATTCCAATTGATAAGAAAGTTCAAGGGCTAATGAGTTCGAGTTCAGAGAGAAAGTCGCAACAACGGGAGTCACAATATCGGGATTGTGTGGGGCACAATCCATATATTTTACCCTTCAATTGCATTTAGCCAACTGTACTGTGTAGAATTAGGATATCTAACAAGAGTATAATACTTACGCACCCCCGCCTTAGGCTCATGAATAAGAACATCTTCCTGGGAATATCCAGCAGTCTCCAAGAACACTAGGAATGGCTTCTTTGAGAAGAGAAAGCATAGATTTAATAATTTCAGAAGATAAATCAACTCAGCCATTATATCTGGGCCTCGTAGTTGCACACAGTTATTTCCAGCATATACACTTGCAACATGCACATTGCCCTGAAAGAGCAGTTTTATAAGTTAGTGTGCAGTAATATCCCCATTGATTCTATAAAATTTGACTACAAGCTTCCTTGTACAAAAATTATAAGTCCGACATGAATCATTCCACAGAATTTTCCATAAAAAATTTAACACAAAAGTCGACAGTTAGTAGGACATGATGAAAGTAGAAAAGAAGCAAGGAGACTGACTACTCGTACCCCAACATTAAATAGCATTTTTCTTTTCTTTTTTTTTTAATACAAGTTCCTTCCACTATAACTAATAAACCAAAATAAGCAACTATGAACATGCACAAATAATATATTTTGACTGGAAAGAATAAATATTTGCGACAGAGCTTCCACTGAATAGAAGGGAGAACTAACATCAATATTTCAATCTTCTCTTGAAAATATTATATAAAAATATTGAATAAAAATAGAGGATTTAGTTCAGGAATATAGCACTACCTATATTCCCCACTAAAAGTCATAAGTTCACACCAAATTCAGAGATACACAAAGGAGATGTTCTTGACACATCTGAGGAAACTGTTTCAATTTGATACTATACAGAAAAGTAAGCCTTAGAACTATGAGAACATATAAAAATCTAATCTTTCTAGTAATTTACGAACGAACTATTTCTGCAAACCTGATTGCCTCGAATTTAATTCATAACTAACACAAGCAATGAAATTAGCCATAGAATACCAAACATAAGAGCATTTGGACCGCAAAAAATTGAAAAGTATAAATGAGATTAGTAGATCCAAAGAAGCCAAATCCTTCTTCTTACTTGTCGCCTCATCAGATACTTAATCCCGAACGCCAAATCCCCGATCGGCCACTTCCCTAGGGTTTCCGAGTAGGTAAACCTAAGCGTTCCCGCAAGCGTTGCCACCGCCTCCCTCCACGTCGAGGGGGGCTGCGACGGTCTCCGCGCCACCCGCCGCCGCCGCGCCCGCCCCGGCTTCGAGAGATCTCCGCCGCCGCCACCGATCCGCTCCTCCTCCGCCTCCTTCGGCGCCATTCTCCGGCTCAGCACGTAGTAGAGCAGCATCGCCATCCCCGCCGCCGTCACCATCGTCGCCGTCGCCATCGAAACCCTAATCGTAAAAGGGGATCCGAGCAACGAAACCCTAGAAGCCGAATCCCTACATTAATTTAAGGCGAATTAAGCCCCCAATTTTTTTCGCCATTAACGAGTTCGCTTCCCCGCATCTTCCTCTTCTCCCTCGCACTTCCTCCTCGCTATAAATTAGCGAAAAACTACTTTTTTGTGTACTCAATTACCCAAGGATAAGTACATGTTTTTAGTACAGTACTACTGTAAATATGAGATAACACAAGGGGTTTTTAGTAAATTAGGCTTCGTATATTGATACGCGTCGCACCGACACGAATACGCATCGTTCCTGGGAGAATACAGTTATACAGTGATGTACTCTCGAAGGAGACAAGGTTACCATCAGGACGATGTATTATGCGGACGCGTCCGAGAGTTTGATCCACCGTCCACGTGGACTTTCGTTGATCTCTCCTGTCCAACATTGAACGGTAGAGATTGAACAGAACCTTTTTGGACGGTGGATCAAGAGGAGCGGCGCCGTTACAATTTGTACGGTCTTTTGCCACGCCGTAACGCAATGGCTCTTGTTGCGTCCCGCCTCCTCGGGAGAAACTGCGTGGACAAGGTCCACCACGTCAGCGTGGACCAAAACTCACATCTTGGAAAATCAGTTATAAAAAATATTAAAATTCTATAATTTGCTAAATAATTTGGATTAAGGTTTAAATACTGAAACACAAATCATACCAAAAATTTATATTATACAGTAGAGACGTGATTTAACACAATATCTATATTAATGATATTTTTTAATAATATATATTTTAATTTTTAAACAATTTTTTATTACGTTTTGTACTCTATTTAATAACTATCTGTTATTTTTTTAAAAAAAAAACCGAGAATTTTGAGTAGTGTCTATTGTGCCTACACATTACACCGTGGTCTACAGTTCACGTGGTGGACAAAGTCCATGCAACATTGTACACCGGTGGTGCACGTCCAACGTAGCCCCATTTAGTGAACAACCATTGGTTGGGGCACACGTGTGAAGGGGATCTCCGTTGGAGGAGGATTATGACTAGTTTCGCGGGGCCCACCGCAAATAACAGGAACGTATGGTTGGAAAATCAAGTTGGAGAGAAAAAGATAAGCATGCGTAGGTGCACATGTCCTTATCATTTGGCTTTAAAACGGAGAATAATAATCCTTAGCTTAGATAATGTTCCGTTATTATATAATTAAATGTGGACAAAATATTTTTCTTATTGCAAATTCATTAATATAGAGCATTTATTGCAGATTTAGACATGTATATATATATATATATATATATATTTTCTAAAAGATAGATAATAGGATAGATAATATGTTACTCGCTTTATTCATTTTGTTTAAAAAAAATTTAGCTGAAAATATGAATCAATTATAATTTGAATTTAGAATTTTGACCGCTAATCATTAAATTTTTTACTAATTGTGTTAGGATCACTCAGCCCGTATGTATACACATTGTCACGACACAAAAGGACCATTTGCCCAAACAAGAAAATTTTCTATATTATTCACTCTTTTTAAAAAAAACTTTTAGATAACACCTCCTTTTCTCATAAAGCAATGTGTTTTTATTCATTCCCCATCCTTTTCCCTACCAAATCTTTCCTCTCTCTCATTTAGGTTCCTATAATTCTATTAGTTAGGATAAAATGTATAAATATTTCGTGAACTTTCAATGAGTTGTAATTAAGTAATTATTTTTCCACTTAATAAACTAGTTTCTCAACTTAGCTAATATCTCGTAGAGTAACTCTATTTATACACTCAAAAAGTAGACATATAATCGACCGTCCCTGAAGCAAGTAACAAAAAGCTTGGTGATTGGTACCCGAGACCCAAATTCGAATCCTCGTTGATTCATATTTCAAACTAAATTTATTTCTAAATGAAATAAATAAAGCAGGTAGCGTGCTATCTATCTCTCAAAAAAAGAAAAAAAAAAGTAGACATATTTTACACCCCTCCCTCCAAAAGTTTTAACACTTTGGTCAACATTATGAGATATTAAGTGAACTAAAAATTAACCTAAACTAAATTCTAATCCATCTAAAGTTTGGAAAATATTTGTGTATAGTACAAATTAATTTAAATTTATGATGTGGACAATTTGGATGGAAAGAGAAGGGTCAACCTCCGCCATGTTACATGCCAACAACAATTTCTTTTATTATGTTCTCTAAAAGGAAATGCTATTTTAGAATTAGTTATGGCTTTGGTAAATGGTATTAGAAGATAAAAGAAGAATTTAACCACAATGGAGAACCTTAGATCCAAAAAATTCTCCATTTGAGATCGAAAATATAGGGGAAAAAATTAAAATAAAAAATCTTAACGGTGGATCCTCTTCCTAATGAGACGATTTAATCCACCGTTCATCATGCAAAGCACTCGAATCTATAAAGCACCGTGAGCAGTGAATTAGAGATTTGGTTAAAAAAAAATTAACTAATAAACTGACCAATGAATTACTTGAATTTATAACTTATAATTTAGAAGGTAACCTAATTTAACCAAAGTAGGCTTGGTAGTTGTCCTACCATAATCTCCATTGATCTATCTAATTGCTCACAAATAGGGAACTTAATATTATTTATTATTTATGCATTTGGACATGCCACGTTTTGTGTCATATCACATAACAAGCTTAATATATATCTCATTGGTCACTTTCATAAATGGGAAATAATTAATTATTCAAGCACAAAGAATAAGTGTGACAAAATTATTTAGTTTATTTTTACATTAATAAAAATTCACCCTGTAGATCTCTCAAAACTATTAAGTGTAACATCAAAAGTGGCATGGCACAGATATTTGAAAGAAAAGAAAAAAGAGGAATTAATACTCGTGTAGAGGAGCAAAAAAGAGATGCTCTAGATTATTTGGGGGCAAAGTAAGGAGGAAAATTAGTACTATGCGACTAATCGGAAGGGCCGATCATCTTCTCCGGTACGACAAGTTCGTTAAATTCTTCTTCTGTGAGAACTCCAAGACTTAATGCAGCTTCCTGATAAACAGAAAAAGGTTTATCAGAATGGCAGAGAATGAAAATATAGGTGCAAGCATTAAGGAATATAAATCAATATTACACAAGTATAAAATAACATAAATAGAACATTAGAGTGATCAAAATGTTCATATTATGCACTGCGATTAATCTCAAAACTTATGCTTAGGGATTATCATAATCACCTTCAGTGTAGTTCCTTCTTTGTGAGCTTTCTTGGCTACAGCTGCAGCCTTGTCATAACCAATTTTCTGAACCCAAAAAAAAGAAAAGAAAAAAAGAACCAAAGAATATGATGCAAAGCATATTCAGATATCAGTTGTTATCTAAGATAGCTACTACTATATTGAACATAACGAACACGGTATACGAGAAACTTACAGGATTTAAAGATGTGACCAGCATCAGAGACTGCAGGAGATATCGAGGACACGAGGAATGCATTAAATTGGTTACCAAACATAATGTTGGGGCACGTTGAAGTGTTTATGTTGGCATAGAAGTTTACCTCGTGCAGCAATTTTGAGATTCTTTGATGATTAGCTTTTATCCCCCTGACGCAGTTCTTCTCGAAAGATGAAGAGGCATCGCCCAGTAACCTCAAAGACTGACAAAAAAGCCAGCAAAACTAAGGTCAGTATGCCGGATTCAATCTGTTGAATTTAGAAAAGAACTGTAAATTCTATTACAATACGTGCATCAGTGTGCAACAAATCATACTCGAAGAAGAGCACTAGCTATTAGCGGCTTATACACATTGAGCTCAAAATGTCCGTTTGATCCTCCAATTGTGATTGCAACATCATTACCCATCACCTGTCATAAGAAAAAAGAAATGCTTTCCCAGGATCAGACAGAAAGAGTTTTGATAATCTGATTTAAAAAAAGAAGAAGAGAACATGAGCAGTTAAAGAACTGCGACAAGAACAAAATACAATGTTGCTCTGACAATCCAAATAAGGAGTTTTTAAGTTAAAATACAATTGAACTCTGAGAACGACAACAAGCTTCTTTTCCCATTTTCAAGCAAATGGGAGACGGACAAGCCAAAAACATACTAACGAAATGAAGAGTTGGTAAACATTTGAAATTTCGTTATCGGTAAGTAACTACACCGTATCATTAAACATTTAGAAAGGTTGTTCAGCATACCTGAGCACAAACCATGGTTAGAGCTTCACACTGAGTGGGATTGACCTTTCCCTATAACAAAAAAGGGTCAGTCATAGTAGAATTAAGTGAGTCGCAAGCATCTAAACAAAGAAGGCAAAACATAATGAAGCTTTTTGCTACAACACAATGAACCTCAACAAGGTTCCCAATACATTAATTAGCGCAGAAGACTATTTGTAACATAAGTTATAGGATAGGGCATGTACAGGCATAATACTGCTGCCTGGCTCATTTTCAGGTAAGATAAGCTCGCCGAGTCCACAGCGTGGTCCACTGAGGAAGGGAAATATTACAGGTTATAATACATAAATAAATTCATACATATGTACATGCATATATACAACATTCAGTTATGGGAAGTAACACTTTGGGCCATAAAAGTAAATACCTTCCTAGTAGCCGTATGTCGTTCCCGATCTTCATAAGAGAAGCAGCAATTGTGTTTACGGCACCACTAGTCTCAACAAAAGCATCATGTGCCGCCTGGTACAATAAGAAATATGCACAGAGTGCGTATAGTAGATAAGAGACAAAATTGAAGTTCCATACCCCAAAATAAAAAAAATCTCAAAAATATGCTGCAGTAAATTTCTTGGAATAAATCAGCAGGAGACAGAAGAAATAGTAACCAATAGACAACAGCATAATAACATCTCCTAGCAAACAAGCACAAGTGTGAATACTAACTAATGCTTCAAACTTGTTTTCTGCTGTGACAAAAGGTAGATTTGTTTCCTCGGCCACTGCAGCGGCAATTTTAACATCAAATCTGAAAAATGTAGGCAAATATAAACCAAGCTTTAGTGTGACATACAAGTAGGCGGGCCCCATACGAGCTAAAATAAAGTAACATGACAAAATAGTACTATGTTTGAACATGTTGAATAAAAGTTCCAGGGATAATGATAATCTATGTACATGCTTGCTTGACTGATGTTGCAGTTTAGTCCCTAACAAGAACGCAAAGATGAAGGCATTTTAAAGCAAAAGCAATAGGATATTAATTACACACAATGAAAATCATTTATGTGGAAGCAAATTTTAGCAAGTTCTACCAGATTGCATGACTATATGATATACAGCATTAAAAAAGGCAAGACATATAAAGTTAGACAAATTACCCCTTTTTTGTGTTTAACCCAGTCCCCACAGCAGTTCCACCTTGTGCAAGCTGCACACCGGGATAAGTCAATTAGAAATAGTTTAAAAATGAGAAATCATCAACTGAAAATATCTATTAGCTAGTCTACCTGATACATCCGAGGCAAAGTGCCCACTATTCGATCAATGCCATATTTAACCTAAAAAATACATACACACGAAGAGCTGATGAAGTATCATTGCTGAATATTCAAGATAGCATTATATATCAGATGGACAAACTCTCCTCATGTTAAGAAAAAAAAAAAGGTATTCATACTTGTGTTGTATAACCACTGAATTCTTGACCAAGCGTCAAAGGAGTAGCATCCTGAGTATGAGTACGGCCAATCTTAATTATATCTTTGAACTCAATAGTCTGCAAATCGAAGTAAGTCAAGGAATAGAAGAAGTTAATGAGAAACAATAAGCTTCAATCACACGTCTCAAGGAAGAGAATGACAACTAGCAAAGATGTAAATTATCATATTTCATCCCCAGATAAGCATGTTAATGCAACAAAAATTGCTGATCTTTCCTTGATTTGGAAAAAAGAAGAAAATTAGGTGAAAGAAAGCTTAAACCTGATTCTATTTTATGCATTTTGTTTATCTCCACTCTTTTTGCTTGTTACTTTATCAATTTTTTCGGTGACTAAAGAAATCAGTTATGTGGAATTTGTGTACCTTTGCATGAAGTGCACTGTGCAACTGTTTCAAGCTGGGTATAAACCTGGAGTTGATTTCCCCAACGGCAGCTATGTGCATAACCTGAAATAAACCAAGCTTTGCACCAGTCATAAATAAAGGCTTATTTCAACCATAAAAGAACTCAACTAGAGTATATACCATGATTAGAGAACTCAGGTTACTCTAAGTAGAATGCATGATCTAGTAAACATTTTCTGAGAAAAAAAAAGAAGCATAAAGAAACATTTTTTTTTCGGTACAAAGATCCAAAGGCCAAATGCTAAATGAACTTATATCTTAAACTCTACATGAAGGCTCCCATAATTTCGAAAGAGTCCTTAGAAAAGTAAAAGAGAATCGAAAGATAATGTACTGATAAACAAAGGCTTACAGTTGGAAATGTATCATTGGAAGATTGCGACCTATTAACATGGTCATTTGGATGCACAAACTTCTCACCGCGCTTATGCCCAAGAATCTCAGCTGCTCTATTTGCTATCACCTGTGAACAAAAGAGAGACCATCATTGAAAACACAGGAACTACGAACCAAAATCAATGGTTTTAGAAATTTTAATATATTAAAGAAGATGGCATCATCATGCTTGAGGAAAAGAAGGATTGACAAGATGAAGAATCAGCAGGCAGCTTCCATCAGGAGGTGGAACAGATGGACCAATTCTCGTAAAAGTACAAATCTTTCAACAACATTCTCATTTGAATAATATTGCTCATAACCTTCTAAAAAGTTATGGTGCTTTTCCAAATATTTTAATACACATAAGTCGAAAAGTCATAGGATCTTGAAAATGTGTTTATACGAGTTCTGAAAAAAGCGGATAGTATTGAGACTACTGCAAAGAAGAAAGAAAATAAGTTTAAACCTCGTTGGCATTCATGTTGCTCTGCGTCCCACTACCAGTCTGCCAGATGACAAGCGGGAAATGATCATCCAATTTACCATCCGCAACCTCTTGAGCTGCTTGCATTATTGCTTTCCCAATCGTCGGATCCAGACCATACTCCATGTTCACCTTCACAAACCAAAAAAATAAAATAAAATAAAGTGGAACTAGTGACACAGTCAGGGAAGACAATTGACGCAGTCAACGGAATCTTAAACAAAAAATACAACTATTTTTCGGCTCAATTGAAATGGTCCCAAAGTGCAGCGTCGAAATTGATACAATTTTTTAATGCAAAGCTAACAGAGACACGGGGTAAAGTGCGAGAGGTACATTTGTAATTCAACAAAAGATTTGTTTTTTATATTAATGATGCATAAAGAATAGAATCATATCAAACTACACACAATCAAAAGGACACTAACATAAGGAAAATAATGAGCAGCGAAAAAGAAAATTAAGTAATTAATAAGTGCTATAGAAAGAAAAAGTAAATACCTTGGCGGCGCATTTCTTAAGTACACCGAATGCTCGGATGATCTGCTCCGGCATTCGCTCGCGCTCGCCGCCAATGTTAAAATTCTGCAGCGACCTCTGCGTCTGAGCTCCCCACAACCTATATGTAACAATTTTTATAGCATCTAATTTACTGAACCTATTTTCAAAAATTTACTGAACTATTAAAAAGTTTCAAATTGGGTTCCTAAATTTTTGATTGATTTGAATTGCGTCATATGATAGCTCTTTTGTTTCCGAATTTGAATGCGCCATTAGTTTAAGCAAAATTACATTTTCACTACAGTAGTTTAACTAAATTTTGTAACCAAAGTGGCATCAAAAGGTTTAGGTGTAAAAAATTTTAAAAAAATTAAATTGAATCAAAGTTCACGTGAATACATTTTTACCAAAAATAAATTAAGGTTAATTTTATTTTTTAGTAAAAAAAAAAAGGGGAACGCTGGGGGTGGTGGGGAGGGTGTACGGACTTGTCGGCGGGAACCTGAACCGGGCCGAGGGTGTCCCACTCCTCCCTGAACCCGGTCGAGATCGACCGGATCAGGGCCGAGCCGACGAGCCGGGCCAACTGAAACGGGTTCGATCGGCTCGTAAGCCGGCGCGGCGCGGCGCCGACCATCATCGCCATTTTCTTCTTCGTCGACGGTGCGAAGGGTCGAGAGGGAGAGAGAGAGAACGAAGGGTTTTTAGAGTTTGACTCCGTTGACCGGGAGGTTCTAGAAATCATCCTGCACCTGGTCCACCACGTCGTCTGAAATTAATTTCTCTTTATGCCGTGAGGTCCGTGAGGATTAAGATGGCTTGGCGGTTTATGAATGACGTGGTGCACAAAGTGCATGTGATTATTAGAGTAGTTCTTTGAGTGTTCGGAGTCACGTGCGTTGCACGTGTTGGATCCTTAATGGCGATCACCTGGTTAAGGGCTCGCGGTAACATGTGATGTGAGACGGTGAGAGTCGGGACGAGGATTAGGGTTAGGGTTTCTGAGCTCCCGGGGGCGCCGACCATGGCGAAGCTGGCTGGCGTCGTCGATGAAGAGCGTTCCGCGACGAAACCCTAGAACATGGTGGAGAAGACCCTCCGATTCAAGATCTATTAGGCCATACTTTTACAACCTTCGCTGCCGTCAACCTCGTCGACAACCCCATGGAGCTCGCCCATCTCGATCCCACCTCCTTCATGTGCCTCATGACATGCTCCGAATCCATCTTTGTATGAATTTTGCATCTTAGGGCTTTCTCTGGCTCACGAGGATTAGATCCTGTGGCGACTACATTCCTCGTGTTGAGAAAAGGTCGTTCTTTTTTTGTTTCTCCTCTAGTTCTTGTATGGTTATGTACTTATGTGTGCGTTGGATGGAAATTTTACATCTTGAGTTGATGAATCCGGATAGTTTTTGCTAGTTGAGGAATATCAGCTGGATTGTGTTATCTTTGTTGCAATTAAAGGCATTGCTCATGTCTTTATTGTATAAACATTGAATCTCATGAAGTAGGGTAATTGTGGGAACCCTGTAGATGATTGAAATGCTATGTTTTACAGAGTTTATTGCTTATTTGAGCAAACGTGAACCGCTTCGGGATTAGTTTGATTTTTAAGGTGAATTTTGTGTTAAGGAAAAACTACATTTCTAGTAAAGTATTTTGTGATTTGTTGCAAAAATGGTTTAATGGGAATAGATGATGTTGTTCGCATGAGTCTTGTTTTTTTTTTTTTTTACAAGTTTATTGTATACATTTTGGATTTATCAGCATGCTTATGATGATTTGATAAATTGCTAATGCTTCATGAACTTATCTTGTCATATTAGGGTTTAGTTTTGTTGGAAGCATTTAAACACCAATCAGTTAATGAATTATAAATTTAAGTGAGACAATATCAAGTAGCCACTGATCTAGTGATTAACCAGAATTTTAAAGAGACCTGCTAAATATTCTTATAGAATACTATTACCATTTTACTGGAATAGTCGCTGTTCTGTTATAAAAGCTGTTTTAGATTATTTTCCTTCTTTGATCATTTCTTTTAATCCCTTGAACACACTGGAAGCTATCCTTTGCTGCAGCACTTAATTTGTATTCAACCCTAGTTACTGCCGTGGCATGTTATTTTCAAGAGCCGTCGGTAGAATGAATTGCTTCCTACATTGACTTATCGTGACTCTGCCAGGTTTCTCTGTACTGATAGTGTGCAGCGAGAAGTATGATGGGTCAGACAAACAAATGCAAATTTGGGTGAAAGTGCAATTTCTAAGTCATATCTATTGAGTAACAAGTTCAGAATCTAGTAACACGTTCAGATTTACTTTCCTTGGTGTTCTTAATGGTACTAGTAGAGATACTGCCATATTCTTTCAAATCTTAGATTTTCCAGTTTTCATTCTTATTTGAATAGTTGATGAATCATGAATTTCTGAACATTTTTTCTTGCTTCATTATCTGTGAAATGTGACTGTTGTATTGCATGTTACTGTTATCTAGCTACCAGATGTTGTTTGATATTAATATGAGAACATTGAGACATTCTTTCTATTACCAAGTGTAGCTTTCAATTACTGAAGCATGTTCTGTTTACGTTTTCTCTTTTATATCTAACATAACTCTGCTGGTATTTGACCTCTTCTCTTACAGGGATTGGGATTATTGTCAGGACTATGTCTGGGGACATCAAAGAGATGTAGATCAGGATTGAGGTACAAATAAAGGAGGGAAGAGGGGGGTGGGGGGAAAGAACAAGAAAGGGATAACTTGACATTCTTTTGAAGAGTGTCATGTCTGACAGAAGTGTGCAGTGGACTGGTTCTTGGCGTAGTTTCGAATTAACATACTTGATCAAGAGGATAAATTGTATCATTAGTCATTCAGGGACAGGGGCCTTAAGATCAGACAGATATGTATTGATGAAGTGTATATTTCAGGTGCATACAATTCTCTGTTGTTTGACTGTAAATAAAAGAGTTCGGTTTGAAATTCCGTATAGCAAAGAATGCGGATAGAAACTTTGCTGTATTGATTTTATTTATTTGTATCTAATAGCTTGAATTTGGTCATGTGGTACAATTAAATCTTACTGTGCCTATCCCTGCGATTGGTGGTCAGTAAATTGAGTTGACATCCCAAACACTCTGATGTAATAATGATGCATTGATGCTTTTTTAAGAGCATAGCTTATAGAGTTGATATTTAGGATGCATGTGGTATTCTAATTAACTAATACTGTGACCGCATGGTGTCTGGTTGGAAATTTGGAATACCATGCAACTTTATTTCTTTATTTCCAACATAATGTTCTTGATTGCAATACACAATATGCTCTGTGCATTTTGTGTAACAAATTAAATTTCCGTGCTTTTCATTTTGCTTCTGGGTTTTGCCTTTGAATTGCTGTATTAAAGTTGATTATGTGATCATCACCATGCTCATAAACTATTGCTAATAGGGAGCATCAAGATTCAAGATTCAGTAATCAAGTCATTTTGTGACATTTTTAATAGCACACGATGTAGCCTATGTGGGTTTCAGATTTTCAATTTTGTTGATACTTCTGTTTTCAGCTGTTCTACTGACTTGTTTTAATGCCTATTGAAAATCAAATATAGTATTTATTGCTACATATTGTTTTAATGCCAATTTTAGGAGTTCTTGGGTATGTAGTTTTACTGATACATATTGTTTATATACTGTACCTGCAAAATGTGTTAGAATATTACTTTATTAGCTTCTTATGATAGATAACAAAGTAAACAGTAGTAGTGGTGATGCTCATCAAAATTATCTCCCACTACAAGGTAAGCATCTTATTCTCTTCTCTCCTTTCTCACACATTACTTATTCCTTAATCCTTAGCCTTACACCACTATACATCATCTTTTCACTAACTATAGATTTTAAACTACTCTTACACAGCCAAAAGTAAAGGGGACAGGTCTAAAGCCTTTAGCTATGAGTTTGTTCCCATATAGTTCATCATGAATAAGCTACCTACATGCTTGAATAAGATACTGAAATCCTAAGATATCCTGCAAGCATTTGGGTTTTCATCAGTGAACATCGATGTAATCTGACTCCCATCTCCATTGCCGTAGTGACGATGTTCGTCTCCGTAACTTCCTCCATTGTATTTGATGTCCCTAGGAGGCGACCGGAGATATCCATACTCTGACGCATACGCTGAAGGCCTGTAGCTGTTGTAGCTGTGAACAAAAACATGAGGGGTGAGCTCATGTTGAAAGCCACTGTACCCGTGCGGATATTGATGCACCATGTGAATCTCTCCGACCTCCTTCACCTCCGCTGGCGTGGCAGCCTCGGCCTCCGGGGAGGGCTTCACTTCTGGCTCGGCTTTCTGTTCTTCTTTTGGGGGTTCTTTTGGAGGGTCCGAAGCTGGCGGGGTTTCGGCTGGTGGTTCGGAGGCAGGTGGTGCTTGCTCCTTGGCTGCATCTGGTGGTGGCTGTTCCGATTTGCCAGCAGCTGGGTCGGGCAGTTCGGTGTGGGAGCAGACAGTTGCAATCTTTTTGGTCTTCTTGATGGCCTTGACAATTGCTTCGGGATTGGCACGCCCCACCACCGTTATCTTTTGCTGGGCAAAGTCTATGTAGACATCATAAACACCTGAAATGAAAAGTCACAATTTTTGCCAAAAAGAGTAAGAAACTGCAACTTTCTTCAACAGAAGGTAATAATAAAGGTACTCTGGATTTTCTTTCTTCTGATTTTTGTTTACCTTCGATATTATGCAATGCCTTCTTGATCTTCTGCACGCAGCCATTACAATCCATGCGGACGTGCAATTCGGTGACTCGAGCTCTCTGCATGGATTCAGAAATTTAGAGAAAAGTTAGCAAAATAAGAAAAAGAAAGATAATTATGCTGTTATATTTGTTTATCATGATACTATTGATACTGTTGTTACTATACCAGGGTATTCCTGCGCTCACTTACCTCTAGTTCTTGAGCCATTTACTGAAACTTCGGTTCTATGGAATCTGCGGAACAATTTGGGTTGGTGGGGTAGTGTTATTCTTATGTATTGGTTCTTCGAGAACTTACGCGAGAACTTAGGAAACAAAGAGAATGGAACGAGGGACGAACAATCGATCGAGAAGGCAAAGACTAATTTGTACTAGTTGTGAGGGGCATGGAATATTTTGGAGGCTAAAAGGTGTGGGGCACTTATTAGGGAATCGTTTTGTGGGGGAGAAGGGATATAAAGAGGTGAAGAAAAGTGATGATAGGGAGGTGGTGTGGTGACTCGTTATCATATCTCAAAAGGTTGTGGGTGGCAAAATGGGGCTATTTTTATTAGGTTTTCTTTTTTTTTTCATAAGGAATTTTTGCTTTTGGCACGGCTTAGCTATGATTGAGGTGTGATTGGAATATCCCGGCCGACCAAACATGATCATAAGGACTGGGTCAAAAAGTGTAGTAAGGACACTTTGAGGGGAGGAAGATATCCACACTTTGAGAATCCCTCTTGCCCAAGGAAAGTAATGGTTCTTACGTAGTGATAGAAATTAAATTCGTTTTAAACCCTTTCTACTCGTGGGGCAGAAGCCAGATGTTTGTCATATCGAAGTTCTTAGAGTGGCTCTAGCTAGAACCGAAAACTGAGCTTTTAGATCCCAAAAACAGAACATATGGAGACGAGGGACAACTGCTGATAACATTATATTAAAATAGTTTTCAGTAATTCTTTGAACAACATTAGATGGCTGCTTGGTCCTGATTCCGTCTTAGCCTCTAGCTGCAGTCATTTTTAGTAAGGCTTCGCGCAAACAGAAAAGGCATGCTATGGGAAAAGGTTAGAGCTTTTGCTTTTGCTTTTGCTGCGGAGATAAGATGTTGAGGCGATTCTAACATAGGGTGCTTCCGATAACTGTATTCAAATACAATTTGTCAAATAGCACTACATGCTATGGTAGGGCTTATGTGCCGTTTAATGAAGCCGATTGAAAAGGTTCACATCTGAAATCTCAAAACTTTCTACTACAGTAAAACCAAAAGCTACAAATAGGAGCTCCTACTTTTATGATTAAAGAGTTTACTTCAGTTCTTTACTCTTTTTTTGTCAAGCATTTAGCTTTTGCTTTTCGAAGAAGAACAGATACTTGGGAATCAAACTACACGCAATCAAACAACTCTTGATTGTGCAAAACAAGCCATATGAAGAGATCTGGGTGAGATATTTTTGTGTTGAAGGAACAGAATAAGTGAAAAATGAAAGAACCAGTTAAGGCTACTGTAGGGGACCAGTTAAGGCTGATCCTACAACTGTTGGGAATTGGGTTCTCCATCCTTGCTTGTGTTCTATTCTATGTGATAACATGTCCACGCCAAATTATGTAGCACTCGTTTTCCTTGCCATAATTGGAAGCACTTTCCCTCATCATTAAAAGCAAAGTTGAAAGTGAAAGAATTGAGGATTTTTGCATAAATATCCTTGCAAGTATGCAAAATTGTACAGATACCCTCACAAAGTTGGAATTTGCATGCATGTTTCTAAAATCTCACTTGTTTGTGCGCGTATCTCTGCTAGAGAATTAGGATAAAAACTGATGTGCTTATATAGAAATATGTTTACATAGATACCCTTTGCAGGATATGCGCGTAATAAGCAAGTAGTTTGCATGCAGATACCAACTTTCCATGTATATTTGTGCGATTACGCGCCATGAGCCACAACGGTCTTTGATTTGTACAGATGTTCCAAAAGTTTTTTCTTCTTTTTTAGGGGGGTTTCGTAAAGTTTGTACACTGCTGTTGATGCCCAGGAATGCCTTGTTCAATATTAGGAAACAGCTCTAAACAAAAGGTTATGAGTTTGAATAGTAGCAATTATGGGCAACACAGGGAGGGGTCACATGGGAAGCCACGTGTTGTTTTTTTTTTTTTTCTAATTTGGAAATATTATCAATTTTTTTATTGCAAGTTTATCTCAATTACTTTATTTTCAAGGTCCAAAAACTTATTTTAATTTTCAAAGGTTACACTTTTTGTTTATTGAACGCTTTACTGTCACTTTTATAGTTGTTGCTGAGGCATAGCAGTGTTTATGTAGAACTTTATTATCTCCATTTTTCTAGTCTATTCCGAAGCTCCTTGTTTCGACAATTGTGTGATGAAGTATTTATGTTACTTTTGAATTGTAATTGTCTTTAGCAGAAGCCATTGGTGATTAAAATTGGTTAAAGCTTCTGGAGGTGAGTAGAAGTGTACAGAGAGAAAATGGTGTTTCTTTTGGACTACTGCTAAAGGCAAACATAAATGCCCTTCACTTTACAGCTCAAAGGAAGCATTTGCACGTTTCAAACCCAAAAAAGAAAGAGAAGGAAGAAAAAAAGTTTAGAAGAAAATTGAAAAATAAAAAGCCACGTAAGGGTTAAAGTGTCCATCAGTACGAACCTTATTCACTGTATCGTATCATACTAGTAAGATTTCGGTGCAATACAGTTCTCGGGTCGATGGTCCAATTCAAAAATTTTTATTCTTGAAATTAGTAAATAATTTTCTCAACAAAATTTAAAATATTTGATAAAAATAATAATAAATAGCTGTCATATTTTGTTGCTAAAAAATTATATTTCATATCATTACGTATCGGCACACATATTTTTTTGATCGGCACGCATCATATCGTACTGTACCGACAAGTTTCTTGCACGATTTCGTGTCACGGTATTTTAATCCTTAAAGCTATGGTATAATATTTTTGAGTCCTCGCACATATAATGTGAATTGGAAATTTAAATTTACGTACATGTGCACGATTAATAAAGTAATTTGAGCTAGATTAGTTAAGGTCATAACAATATAACTTTTGATGAAATGAACCCTCTTAACTTTTTATTTATCTTGATTTCCGTGGATTGAATTAAAAATTCTATTGAATATAATCATCAATTTTATTAAATTTGGCCATTTTTAATCACTTTTAGGTATAGGAATGCCAATTGAAAAAGAAAAAGAAAAAGAAAAAGAAAAGGTAGTATATCAGTGGTTAAAAAGTGATAACTTTCCTTTTCAGGCAAAAAAAGGGGAAGCGCCAAAAATAGACTTACGAAAAGTCGGGTCGGGCCAAAACATACCTCAATCTACGCCCGACCCAATATGGGCGAGGGAAGAAATGGGCCTACTAAGGCCCATTTATTGGGTTCCACCCCAATGGGCCGTATGGGCCCACTTATGGATTTAGCCCGTATCTCTCCCTCGAGCTTATTGGGCCGGGCTTAGATTGAGGTATATTTTGACCCGGCCCGACTTTTCATAAGTCTATTTTTGGTATCTTTCGTTTTTTTGCCGAAAATGGAAAGTTCTCATTATTGGATTACTTTACCCGGCCTCATTCATTTGTGAGAAGCTCTCGCAATTTTTTTAAAAAAAATTAACATTTTCTTAATTTTTTTTTTATCAATAGTTTTATGTAACTTAATAGTTCAATCTTTTTTAGTCAATAAAATTAAAATAATTAATGGCTAATAGCTAATTGAAGTTACTAAATTCAACAAAACTTTTGAAATCAATTCAAATTACTCAAAAAGTTAGGAAGGCTCAACGAAATTTAAGCGAAGGTGCTCTATGGTCGAAAAACGATTGTTTGAATGTTAGGAGTTAGTGCAAGTGTTTGAGCGATAGTATTCGCAGAATTGGAAGGATTTATTTTATTCTTATTTTTTCTTTCTTATCGTTTTTCTCTTTTTGCTGTACCTGATGCAAAGTTTACTCTTCTATTTTGGTTGGTTATTATAATCTAACTTTCGCAGCACATGCAATACTACATATACTTAATCTTTTTTTAATAAAATTATTTTAGCGATCTCCTAAAATCACCCCAACCCTCCAATTTTCTTTTTTTTTTTATAAAAAGACAAACTTGAGGGGTTGCTTGTAAATGGGCTATATAGGAGGGTCCTCTATACATTTTTACCCAGAAAAAAAAAATGAAAACCACCCACCTACTTATTAGACATGCATGCTTTACCTGCTCAAATAGCTCCAAAATGATTGATTTAATTAATTATACATCTACAACTAACAAATTAACCAAACGAGAAGAAAAGATCAGTGCACATTGCTGGCCCAGATTTGGCTTCATTTTCTTGTGTTCATATCCACCTACTACGCTGAGAAAGAGAGAGATGTACGACGATGTTCCCCGAAATTTGTAGCTAGAGGTCCTGAAATTTAAATCTTATTTACCGTCGTATATGATCTGTAACTTCAAATTAGTTTTACTTATAAAAAATTATTAACTAGTCATTAAATAGTTGTAAAATCTTTGTTACATGAAAAAAAAAAAATCATAAAATGTTATGATCTTTTAAGATGCAGATCTTTTAATAGCGTAGATCACATTAAACAATTCATCTTTGGATTTAAAAACCTCAAGCTGTGAGACTTGGTGGTTATACACCGGTACAACATGCACTACATGTCAAACATCATGATGATCAAATGATAAAACATTTTGTCTATCTAAATAGTACGGGATGCTTCTTATAATAATATATTTTAAATTAATCCTCAAACGGTGCCAAATTTTAGGTTGGTGACGCTTTATTTACTTCAATTCCACGTAAGAAACAGTCCAAATACATATCACTATGGTACCACCAAACTCACCTTCTCACGAATATTAATGCATCCCTTCATTTGATTACTACTCTCTAAACTCCACTTTACTTACTTAAAGGAGCCCTATGGTTCAAGTTTTATCGTTATTCAGAAATATTGTATATTTTATATTTGAAATAGCAAATTTGTTATTAACTTATAAAGTTAGAGAACTAACATGTTCTAATTAATAGACTATTATGAATTTTCATTAAGCATGAAAATAAATATATCTTCTAAAATTTATGAAAATTTAGCATTTTTTCTTACTTCAGAATCTATAGTGATTTCACTATTTTACTAACATCTTTAATAATGACCCACTTGAGTTAAATAGTAATTAATTTAAATATTTTTCAATAAAAAATATAAAAAATTATCAAAATAATACAAACCGTGAACCAAACGGGTGCAAATAGTAGTGTGGACCCATAGAAGCCGGCCTTTTTCCATCACTAAAAGTCTATATGTAGAGAGCCCTCCCTTAATTTGGTCATTCCATAGGTTCTTTCCTGTCACTCCTTCCATACTCTCTCCATTGCTTTCTCTCTATATTTATCCTTTTGTTCTCCACTCCATCCGAGCGAAAATGGTTTCTGGGTCCTTCACCGATGAGTTCTCATCGCCTGTCGCCGTGGACCGGCTGTGGAAGGCCGGCATCCTCGATACCCACAACTTGATGCCGAAGATTGCGCCGGACTATGTCAAGAGTGTCGAGGTTCTCGAAGGCAACGGTGGGGTGGGCACCGTCAAGAAGTTCAACTTCACCGATGGTAAGAATATTTGTGAATCAGCCGTTGTTATCTTACTGGAGCTTCTATGTAAATGCTGTTTGAATAAAATTATCCAAAGAAGCATTAACAAGCTTTTTGACTGAAACGCTCTAGTAGGCTTTCATTGTTTTCAGTAGTTCAAAAGCTTCAAAATGTTTAGAAACTAGGCCGGAGAAGCACTAAGCTTGTCTAACTTATGCAATCTTTACATTAACCAGCCGTCGAGGCTTTCGACTACGTAACTGACCGCATCGAAGTGCTGGACAACGAGAACCACATTTTCAAGTATTCGGTGATCGACGGAGGGCTGATCGGGACTAGACTGAAGTCCTACTCTTTTGAGGTTAAGATTGTGCCGGAGGCTGACGGCAAGAGCTTCGGGAAAGTTGCTGTGGAGTACGAAACCCTAGACGAGACCGATCTCACCGAGGAGGAGAGAAGCAAGATAAAGGGAGGAGTCTTCATGCTGATGAAGGGTGTGGAAGTATTTTTGCTTGCAAACCCAGATGCATATGCTTAGGCATACCGTGCCGGGAGCCAAGGCGGAGTGCTGCTCCGAGGTGTTTGCTGTTTACTTGTAGTATTTCAGTGTGCTTGTTTTTGAATATTTGAGAAGAGCAAGATCGCCAGGAAGTGAAATTTAGAAGGGTGCTAATCCCGCAATCTTGTCGAGTTCCTGTTGTTGTCGTCGAGTTCCCCGTTGTTGTTGCCGTGATACTTTCCAGATCAATAAAATGATGGTGTGTCGTAGGATACCATGTCTACTTTCTGTAAGATGCGAGCATGTCGATTTACATAAAATTGTCCGACTGAATGATTATGTTTGGATGCTAAATTAATGGATGCGTTCATGCATTGAGGCTGCGTTCTACTAATTCTGGGGGGAGGAGAGAGAGCACGAGAGAGACTGACTAAACAACTACATAGAGCTTTCGATGCCTCTTAAAAGTAACCTGATACAAACTGGAAACGTAGCAAAAAGAGACACCATCTTTACCTCAAGAGTCGTAAAAAGTACTCACAACGACGCGCCAACACCATATTATATGACAGGTTTATTTTAACAAATATGTCCTTCGACGTGCCTCCAACCCACAAAACGTCTCCAATGTCCATACTGAAGGTAATGCATCACTTTCTCCAAACAACAAAAGGATAATATACGACACCGTCCTAACGATATGAAAAGAATAACATCTAGCAGTTATTTTGATATTTATCAGAAAATATATGGCCACAAGAAATAGTTTCCACTATTAAAAATCATCTTTGGTTAGGGTTTTACCAGTGAAAGAAGGATACCAGCTGCAATGCCGGTGATCTCGCAAACAAGTGGGAGATAGTTACGCCACCACCTTTAACACTAGGGTACTGCTATGCAGATATACTGGATAATTTCAAGCATTACTACAATACAACATTTCTACAGGAGGAAAAGCAATTGATATTTACAACCTATCTACATTATTTACAAAATCGCAGCAGGTCACCAAAACGGACACCACCTGAGGAAAAAATAAATAAATAAATAAGAGAATTCTAAGAATGTAATAGATCCAATGTACACTACGGCCTAAAGATTGGAAGATCTGGTTTAATCTCTTCACAATCAATCAGCTCCCACGGACAAAGGCGTATATATTCTTTTTGACTCTCTTAAAAAGACTCTTGTTGATTATTTCCTTTGAATTTGTTCCATTTTACAATTAATTTGTGTAGACTTCAGAAATTCGTGATGCCAATTTTTCCAATTGTGTATTACCGTAAAACTAGAAATGGGTAATATTTCCTTCTCTAAAGTTTACATGCTCAGGAACAGGCAGTTATTTAGCAAGAAAGATCAGCCCAATAAACTGCCGCTTTATTTTGTTCTTTAGAACTTAACTATACGATATCCTTTTATTATGTTGCTACACATCGCGCACCATAAATGCAATAATAAAAAGGTTATTAATAGTGCACTAGTAAGTTTGAAGGCATACCCGACGTAGTTTTGACACAAATTCTCGTGCGAAGTTGCTTGTGATATTAGCTTCTGTACTTGAAGTTTGACACTCAAACCATGATCGGCTTCACGAGCATCACCGGAAATTAAGTTACCGTTATCAGCCACATGTTGGATGGAGTTGGCGGAACCAGCAATTGATGAACCAGAAGAGAAGTCACGGCCAGTAAGTTTATTACTCATCCGAGCCATAACAACAATTGCGCGCTCGTTCAGAACCTCATTAGCATCACCAAGTTGATTAACAGCCTGTTGCAGGCCAAATTGGCAAGTTGGTTCAAAGTAAAATAAACAGAATTTCGAGAACTAAGCAATATTGTAAGCCACCTGAAGAAGTTCTCTTTCACGGACCCCACGAAGAGGTTGCTGGAGTTCTCTGTTAGGTGCAGATTCATCACTATTGACAACTGGGTGAACGTGCATTTGAGGGACTTCATTGAAATTGAACAGACGCCAATTGATGAGAGGGTCATGCACAAAGGCCTGCGTAGTAAAAAAGAAAGGTACATAAGAACCAATCTCCCCACTATGTTTCATCTTCAATGACGAGAAGCATATATCAGATAGATGTTAAGCTGCATCGATATTAACATATCAAATATTCAAATTATGAGATCAGGAAAAGATAAACAACTTATTTGCAAGCTTAAACACAAACATTTGAGTGTCCAAACATTTTCATGCCTCTTCCAGAGAATGCCTCTCTAACCTAAACATACTTATATAATTAGGACAAACCAAAGGATCGAAATCCTGCTCTAATTTACCTCCATCATGGCCATGACACTGTCCTTATTTGTCCGCAGAACTTGCATGACATTCTCGCAGGTTGATCTGAAATTTCCTTCAATACCGCTAACTTCCATAGCTTTCACAAGCATTCTTGTCAACCGAAAAGGTACCTGTTTCATATCGGATTAGATTCATGGGCTATGGATGCCAAATAAACTGCAATAGGTCAAAATATCAGACTCAGGCCACTTACTTTTTCAGGGAACTTTTCTCGATTCATTGAAGCCTCAAAGCAGTCTCCAAAATCAATATGCAATATTTTTCCACTGAAAACAAAAGCAATATTATTTCCAACTAAAAAAAAATTAACAGCATATTTGCTCTACTACCAGAGTCAAAAGGCAATGTTTGTGTTATACCTAAAACGATGCAGCATAAGATTACTAGGATGGCGGTCGCCTAATCCGAGAAGATAGCCAACCTGAAAAATGAGAACCGTCTTGTTAAGTGCCCTCCCCTAAAATAATGCTGTAATTGCCAAAAAAAAAAATATCCAACTACAAATATAAAAATTCCATACCATACTCATTACAGCTAGGCTTCTTGTATAATTTGTCCGACGTTCAAGCCAAACTTCAGAGGTCCGACTCTTTAGCCACAGAACCTAACACAATTTTGAAACATTAATTAAATCTATCAGTATACACATAATTTCCAATTCAGTTCAAAAATTCCACATTAATGTACCTTTGCAAGGTCATCTCCCTCAGTATTCAGCAAAGCATGCTCAAACACTTCCACTTTTGCAATGAGGGGCAAGTGGTCATAGTCGGGTGCAAATGCCAGCATAAGTCTATGCTCTTGATTTAAGAACATCTGAAATGAAAGCAAGGACAAAAATGTAAGATAGCTTGGCGGAAACTTGATAAGAAATGAGCAAGAGATGGACCTTTCTAGCATCTCTATATTCCCGGATTAGATGATGAAGGGTGTCGCAATTCGGAACCCATTCAATCAAGCCGCTGTTAGGAGACAAAGGAATGACCGCATAGCGCTGGATGGAGAGATCCTTTTCTGCAGTTTTCCTTGCATTCTCTAAGAGAGTATTCACCAAACCAAAAAGCTAGGAAAAAGGGGTCGAAGTGTTAGTTTATGATGCACAACAAGCTGAAAGAATTTGACTTGGTATCAAATTACCAAGTCTCCGATAAAACAAGATGCTGAAAGACCAGTCATCTCCTTTAATATAGATGGATTATCAACATTAAAAAATGATACAAACCTGCATGACTCGTTCATCTTGCCGCAAATCCTCATGCCCTTTCAGTAAAAAGGCATAGTCCTTCCCATCACTTCCATGAATTGTTAATTTTCTAGGTCGCTGTTTTGATGTGATTACAATAAGTTGTGGTGCAAAAGATGCAATGGTCACCACCGGGGCATCTGAAATGACAAAGATAGTTGTACTACAGCTAAGCTTAAATCTATTTATGATTATAAAGCAATATGAAATAGTGTGTTCAAAATATAGAAAGAACGTACTTCATTACATAATCATATTGTGGATACTTAACTATTATAGCACATGAAATATCATGTTGGAAGTGTTGTTTAAGCAAGTGAAGTTGATAACATTAAAAATGTAAATTCTAAAAAAGAAGAGCTACAGAAATTGAAAATAAAACATAAAATAGATAGTTATCTACATTCAATGACAGTCATCTACAATCAATGAGTAATCTGCTAATATTGAGCTACAATCTGCAGCTCAATACAATCTGCGAATAAAGATGCAGACAGAAATTGCTGAAAAATTTAGCAAATATCTGCAAGCCACCTCCTTAAAGACCAAACAAATGTATTCGCTTGTAACAGTAGATATAAATTACAGGAGATAAATTTTTTTCAGTTAAGTATATATTATGACTCAAATAACTCTTGACCTACTTACCTGCACAATAAGTTCCAGGTACAGCAAGCTCCAAATTACGACATTTGAGCAACTCTGGTGAAACAGTCTAAGAACCAGGAAGATTAGGGAAGTCGGATCAATAATCAGGATGGTGGGAGAAACCTAATTTGCTAGTGGAAAAATTACATGTAGTGCTTACCTGTAAGTCTAGAGTGGTGAGACTAGGCAGCTGTTTGTCTATTCTTCTAAAAACATGATAATACAAATCCCAGGCCTAGAAAGAAAATTCAAATAGAATGAGTTCAAAGAAAGTTCTATTTTTCCAAGACACGAATGATGTCGCATAATAAATTTTATGCACCTGAGTTAGCTCTGCATCCTTTCCAGTGCTCCTATATTTCAAGCAGCATTCGCGAGCTTCCAGTAATTCACGGCCATATGTCTGAGATATTCATTGATAAAGGTTCAGAAAATCACATAGCTAAAAAAGACGTTAAACTGTCTACTTCGGAAGGTTCTGAATCCAATATGTTCATTTCGGGGTCTTTTAAAGGGAAAATGGCATCAAAAGTGCACTGCGTTCTAGAGATGTATCACAATGGCATAAGTTCCATGTGCTCGATTATTATTCAAGAAAAGCACGTTATAAGAATGGTAAGAAAATTTATTATTTCATTGCTTTTTCAAACACATAACATCGCTTGACAGTAAGTAATGCAGCAACTTAACAACATACAGTAAAAATGATAGAAAGTTCTAGCAATGTACCTGAATGAAACTAGTCTCTTTCAATGTCTCAGGCCCCTCCTCTAGCATCGCATGCAAAGGTTCAAGCGTCGCAAGCATTCCATCTATTTTATGCTCACCGAAATACAATCGGCTAGCTTCCTCTAAAGCCTCGTGCCACATTTCATGCCACAAGATTGCAACCCTAATCAACTCCTTAGATACAAGCTGAGCCTGGCAAAATTAGCAAACTGCTATGTCAAGAAGGTTACAAATACGAGTTTCTCTACAAACCTCCCAAAACATTAGTGTTGACCTGATCGACAAGAACTCCACTATGCTGGCGAATTTTATCAACGACATCTTGCGCCGCACGCCTACGCAAAACGCTTATTGACTTGCATGCTACCAGCAGAGGGTACATAAGAGCCTGACAAAGTAAAAAAGCAAATTTTCATAAAATTGTTCAAAACATTAACAGAAAACATGCAGCTACACCTCTAAACCTATTATGTCCTATATGAGAAAGGTAACAATCACTTCTACAAAAGAAACAGAAGGTTGCTCCTTGTTTGCAACTTAGCATAAGTGTAAACTATAAGCTCCTTCCCCCAACAAGTCTAAGAGAGCCATGTCAAGTATAAACAGAAGGCTGCTCCTTTATTATGGTCTTGGGCACTACTTTCTAGAGTAATATTTTACTCACTTCTTACTGGGAGCATTTATATAGTAGCCCATATAGATAGGAAAGGCTTAGCAAACTGAGAGAACACAAACTTAGCTAGAAGACTCCAGAGTGACAAGATCATGAGTGAGCAACCTAACAATCCTATTGCAAGAGGATGAAAATGCAATAATCTAGTGAACTTCAACCAGATCACAATTCCTCCCAAAAAGTTTTTAAGTCAAATAAGTAGTAAGTGCTTAGTCATATCCACCAATATGGTGTTGGTGGAGACACTTATTCACTAGATGCGCCAATTTTGAATGCTCTAACTTACCAGTTATACATGAACCTTGATCATAAAGAGTCCTTGAAAGTCAGAAGCATATAATAAAACACAAACCTGTGGATGCCCTCTTCCGATTCGTACCAATAACGATTGTATCAATTCTCTTACAACTTTATTGTTTGAATGAATCCTTGCAATTATCTGGGGCAATACAACCAACCACATCTCAATCTTTACATGTAAAAACCCTTTCTGCAATGCTGTTTGTACTTCGGATGTAGCCCCATGGTTGAACCACAATGTGAGGAGACGAAGAATATCCTTAAAAAAAAGCATAAATTTTGAAGAGCTTCATTAAGAAATGAACCAGGAAATAAGTTGGTGCAAAAGAAACAAGAGAAAAATCATATAGCACATCGAACTAGAAAATATATGTAAAATATGGGAAATCTATAGGTGGAAAAGAACAAATTAAAATAGATACTTTGAACAAATATGTAAAAGTAACAACAGTAGTTAACAGTACTATCATGTGTCTTATGGTACAAGGAATTTCAAAGAAAGGTCTTAGAGAAATGATAGGCAACTTCTTGTAAAAGAGAAGTATAAAAGAGAAATGATAGGCAACTTCTTGTAAGAGATATAAAAGAGAAGTATTATTTGACCTGTTATTGAAAATCAACTGAGAATTAAGGGGAAAAAAGGAAAGAAAGCTCAAACACCATGCACTACAAATTGGAAAATATAAATTAACCAAAAGATGAGTGAGAAACTTGAACTTCAAGAAACCAGATTTACCTGTAAACTGTCATCAACTCCTTTGGTAGTTGATGCACAAGCAATTGAGTAGAAATAACCAGTAACTGCCGCAACAACGTATTTCCCAGCAATATCAGAGCGACCTCTCATAGTATAGTGAGACATGACTGCAGTGTTAAACAAAGCCCAAGTATGCCATGCTTTTCCCCAATCCTTAGCACAATGAGTGGCATTTTTGAATGACATTAGGATTTCTGGAAATTAAAGCAATAATAATTCATCAATAATTTTAAACAAAAAGGAAGTGAGAGGAAACTACTCGTTACTTTNGGGGTGGTGTAGGGGAAATTTTCAACTCAACCTGAGAACCCAACTAAAGAAAACCCAGTTTGTTCTGGTTTGGATTGCCCATTTTAAATTAGGGTGGTGTTTAGGTCAATATTCCTCAATCCAAGAAGTTACCTGACTATGTTCAGTTTAGATTAACCATGAAATGATTTAGGTCATGATACCGGTAATTTCGGGGCAAGTTTGGTCTGCTCGGATAAATTGGGTTATTTGGGATCACAATGTATATTTTGGAAAATGAATTAAAAGATCCAATGGGATTCCGGCTGACCCTAAAAGAGTCAATTCGGGACAAGTGGGCTGAAGTTTTTTGTCATACTTTTAGGGTTATCAACCTAAATATTTCAGGTAAGCTTCCAAAAGCAACTTTAGTCATGTTCAGATCAGATTTGGATTGTCCCATCCAGAAGTCTACTCAACTGAACTAAACCCATTGCAGCCCATAATTACCTTGTATGGAGTCGTCATCCAAGCCAGGTGATAGTGCTCTCTTCCAGGTCCCAAGTGTCAGATAAACACGGGCAAGAAGTGGAACGCCACCACTCAAAGAATTAGATGAATTCATTAGTGATCCTGCATAGCTATTTGTATTTGCAGCAAGCTGCATGGACAGATCCTGAAGGAAGCAGAGACCAAGAGTAGACAATTAAATATAATTCTACAAAGAACGCCTAAAAATGAGTTGTTACTCCAATTAATGCACAAGAAATGACAAAGGTCATACTTGTAACCTAGAGAATGCTTCTTTCCTTTTTAGTTCATCCCCAAGAGACCACTGGTATTTCAGGTATGCAAGCACGACTTGAGGATGTCCATGGGATAATAAAAGTTCGGGAGATGATTCAGGGTCATGCTGCACGCAATTTATTGCAAATCTTCTTCAATTCTCTCTCACCAGGAACAGTTGTGGATAATAATCATTAATTTCTGTGTAATCAGTGGCAAACCTGTAGGAGTTTAATTAAGGTAGATCTGGCCTGATTAGTGCGGCCACTTTGTAGACAAAGCGAAGCAAATTTAAGCCAGGTTTCTATGTCTTCATTTGGGGGAAGAACCAGCTCTCTTACTGCAAGGAGGCCTTGCCAAACCTTATTTTTCACAAGTGTCATCAATCAAAAGAAAAAGGATATCAGGCATGTATTACCAAAAAAAAAATTATGACTATACAGTAAGCATCAAAATCCACAGGCATTGAATTAGTCTCCCAAAACAGCATAGAAAAGTTCAGTAGTTATACGATAAAGCACATAACAGCATGGCAACGGTAGCATTTCAGTCAAACACTCAAAGATTTTTCTATTAGCAAATGCATTAGAATTCAGAAAGTCAATCTAACCTAATAAAAAGAAGTTTCAGAGTTAGGTAATTGATAATGCGTCGGGAAATTTTTTATTTTTTATTTTTTAGTCATTAAGTCCAAATACTCTAATTATGAGCTGCACGATGTCATGAGGCAAGCTCAATAACCAATCAGCACGTTCGAAAACTTCGTACAGCAACATAAATTGGGTTTGCCACATGAAGTATGCCTACCTCAACATTTCGTTTTGCTCCCTGTATTCGCTCATTCCACATGTTACGGATTAGTTCCCTCCGAGAATCTGCAACAGGGTTTCCAACTGGAAGAGTACAGTAATCAATCACCTGTATTTGGTCCTATGTCAGGTTCTGCTCAGCAACACGCTGAAAATATGAGTGAAGAAGTGGAATAAACATGCAAAAGACCTCTTCTAACTCAGACAGCTGTTGAACCCGGACCATGTTGCTATAAGCACGCTCATAACTCTCCAGAACCTGATCAGGAAGTAAAGTGAAGCATGTTAAGAATATAGAAAGAAAAAGGGTGGGGAGTGTGCATGTCAAAAAGTATATGCAGCAAAGGGATGGCCATCCTTCTTCCTAGGCAAAAGAAAGCATAATTATCAGATAAAAAGAGACATAAGACATACAGAACTCTTAAAACCGAAGCTAGAAACTCCACAAATTCTAGATCAAGAAAAAATCAGTGACATTTTATTAACATGGTTTATTTGAGAATAGTCAGAAAGAAAAAGAAAAAGAAAATGCAAAATGCTATTAGGAATGCGATTCCTGAGGATTACATCATTTTTTCATACGAACATATTTCATGACAACTGAGAACAGAGATCATGAATCCCCACAAATCCCATATATCGTGTCAAATTTTATATATTATTTTTGTCTTGATTCTTATCAAGAAAGCAAGAATAAATTGTGAATAAATCTTTCATATTGAGAAAAGCTCTACTCATGTCAAATTTTATATATTATTTTTGTCTTGATTCTTATCAAGAAAGCAAGAATAAATTGTGAATAATTCTTTCATATTAAGAAAAGCTCTACTCACATTGCAAGACAAAATGCATCTTTGTAAGAGCATTTAGCACAAAATAAAAGAAATTAAACAAGGAAAAGGTTGTAATTATCCAGCTATCAAACAACACCACATCCCCTCTATTCATCTATCAATCCCTAATTTCCTTCGTTATACAACTTCTTCAATATTTCATCCTTCCAAAATAGATATTTTCTGATTTATGTGTTACTTTCCTGAAAGCATACAAAAATACAACATACTGCATTATAAAAGGACAAATGTTTTTACGAAAAATTAAAAAGAATTCACTAGAAAAATTGCATCTACCTAGGAGCATTATGAAAAATTAAAACAAATAAAACAAAGCCAAGGCTATAACCTTATTTAAAAGAGAGATACAAGTATAAATGTTGAATATAAATATTAAAAATACTATTCTCTCGCAGTTTAACCTTTTGGAAAACAATGGTTGTTTCAAATAATTTAAAATGGTATCAGAGCAGAAAATCCTAAGTTCAAGTCCATTCAATGATGATTGTTTCACATAATTTAACAATAACATATTATGTTGTATAAAACACCTTTGTTTTAACATTTGGTGTAACACCCCGGCTCCCCAGGGGGTCACCCATCCCAGGACTACTCTCGTCCTAACACGCTTAACTCTCTTAACCTCTTTAGGTCTAGCCACCGCCCAAAATGCCTAAGCCGGATTAAGAATTTTAGCCCTATAATATCTTATATATAGGACTATCTGGGGTCTCACATTTGGTGCATAAACAGCAAAAAAGTCATAGCAAACACAAAATATGTAGACAAACATTGGTATCTGATAGGCAACAAAAAGGGAAGGAAAAAGACATACTAATGCTGCGAGTTCTGTTGCCAAGCACTTCCTCGCTCTCTCAACATACTCACGAGCTTCATCATACTGGAAAAGCAACAAATCCTTAAATGCAGTCCTTGCAAAGGGTGTAGTTCATAAGACGTTTATAATCCATACCTTCTCACGACGAACCAAAAGAACAGCTCTAAAGAAAGCACCATTGCTGCTTCCATCACCACTAGTAGTTGTATTACCTAATGTACGGAGTTTGCTCTCATCCCCATCGTCCAAACGTAAAACATATTCAGCCATCTGGTCCCACTCTCCCATGTTCCATGCAGCATTAGCAGCCTAATATAGCGGCAAGAAATAGATAAGAAATTGAAGTTATATTAAAGAGCAATGCAACCTATACACCCAAAAAAGGAGTGTGTATCTTGCACTCCTCCATCCAAGGACTATTATTAGCCTCTTGTCTTGTCAACTTTTTTAAAAAAAATATTGAAACCCCCAAGGGCTTTGTGAACTCTAGGACAGAGGGGTGTAAATATACACCCCCTTCTGGGGTGTACACCTAGCATTTTCTGATATTAAATAAGTATCTAGAAATTTTATGCAGCATCACAAACCATAGGAGCCATTTCCAACCGAGCTGCTGGCTCGGCAGCAGTCCATTGCTCTCTGCATAGAGCACTAAGCTCTTCCCAACGAGCTAAGGCGGCAAGGCACCGCATTCGTCCTGGAAATAAACACATAACAAGTGGGTAGCACATTATTGAACCATGTAATTTGACTGGCTATAATAAAGACATAATTAATTGAAAGAATATAGGAATCTGACTAGCTACAGAAAACCTTGTTGTACTACGAACATAACAATTTTTAGGAAATATACACATTTACAAAACCATTAGGAAAGCAAAAGGGATTAAATCGTCCAATATGGTAAATAATCAATCTAGGTAAAACATTACAAGGGAGGTTAGACAAAGAACAAAGTCTTCTGAACCACTTATGTGAGTCATGTAGATAAAACTGTTTTTAACTGCCGACTTTACTATGTGCTATTGCTTCATCAAAAAACTCATCATGTCATTAGTCAGAGATATCATCAAATATACTTTTGAGGTTTCTTTGAGTAAATATTCTCTTTCCTAATTGATGCACACGAGGTTTCCATTGGTCATGAACAAAACATCTTAAAATTATCGCTAGTATATTTTAGTCACGAAGCTGCCGTAGCAATCCAGCTTCATTTCAATGCTGAACCACTTCTTTTGTCATTTCATTTGTGTAAACAACCAATCCAAAGTGAAAGAAATTTTAATAATGAAATGATCCATGATGGCAAAAAAGTGATTCTTGATTGCTAGATAATTGGAGTTCACCCGCTTGTCCTAAACCTGCTTATTAAATACCTTTGGTAGTAGAGTTACTTCCCATACTACTATCTTAAAGGTTATTACCATACAACATAAGATTTATAGTAAGAACATGCACAACCCTATTCCAGTCTGGCCCAGTATGGAATGAGCTTATAATCTGATGATTAAGTCAATTCCATTACTATAAGTACATAATAAAAATTTTCAAATGCAACAAAATGCGATGCATGAGGCTCTAAACGTAGCAAAGAATATGTTAGCAACCTAAAATGCCTAAACATTGTTATTTAGCAACCATTCAACACCAACCTAGCGTAGCATCTAAATTTTGAAGTGGACTAGATGCTTGATAAGCTTTTATTGTGTATGCCTTGAGTGCTTCATCCCATCGCTGCAGTTTTTCATACCTTCAAAAAAAAAAGGAAAGAACATGTAAAGTAAACATATCCAGTTAGTTCTTTGGTCATCTTCTTATATTTGAGAGAAACGGCTATATGTATTATAGATATGATCCCAAAGATCATTAACAATCATCTTCGAGCAAACCATACCAAGATTCCTTTAGTTGAACATCCAGATTTTGCTGTGAGTACGTCAAAATCCCAACAGCAGCCTGTAGAAGCACCAAACAAATGGTATGGCAATCCATTAGAAATTCCATAAAAGGCAGATTTGACCAAAAAATGTTAAGGCCAACTATGTTAATTGCTGGAATAATTATTATGAGAATTGAGAAATCGTAATTTTAGTGTAAGCATAAATGGAAATAAAATGAGAATAAGCCAGTTCTAGGCGCTGTTTGGAATAGTACTTCCTTGATTCCTATAGTAGCCCATCTAAGCTGGTCCTATGCTTTTATTGCTGTATTAGACAAAATAAGAGGGTCGCTTGAGTTACCCTCCTTTTGTACACTTAGGCCCTGTTTGGATGTCGGAATAAGCTATCCAAGGATAACTTATTCTATATAAGGATTTTCTAGTATGATTCTACGGAGTTTCATATCTGTTCCTTCAAAGGTCTTGCTATCCATGATTTGGGATAGCATATTTCACCTATAAGGTGACTTAATCTTATCCAAAAAAAATACTTGAAGGCCAAATATAGTATCTTGTTCTAAACATTTGATCACACTCCTTATCAATCAAATGTACAAATTTCTTGAATAAATTAAAGGGATATACCGAACAAGATATTCATGCATCCAAACAGGGCCTGATCATGTGCTTAAGCAAGTAAGAAATTACGTAGCAGATATCATCGACAAAGAAGCTGACCTCATGCTGATGTAACTGATTATTTATATGAATAAGGGACTCCACCGCAGTAACAGGATTTGCACCCATCTTCTTAGAGCGTGCAGCTTCAAACTCCATTTCCTTGTAGTGAAGAGCTTTTGCAAATGCTCGACACTGAAGAAACAAAGTTACATAATTATGGTGCACTACTATAATGCTTCAAGTGATCAGTATATGGTAATAGCGCAACAATGTGTGAAAGGAAAAAAAAAAGCGGGGGGGCACCTTCTCAGCAAGCGCACCAAGCAGTCGGGTATCTATTGGAAGAGGTTTTTCATAATGTTCCATAAACTCCGCCTAGTCAGCATAGCAACCGCAGAGAGTATGAGAACACCTACTGAAATATTCACATAAACAGGAAAAAAAAATTGAAGAAAGAAAAAAAAAATACCAAGTTTAGTAGAGTAGCCAGAATTTCTGGAGGAATATTTTGAGATGAGAAGGCTGTCTTCAGATTCCTGACTAATTGCTCTTGGGATGCTTCATTCATTTCTGCCCAGCAGCTGGCAAAGCCAGCAGCAAACAATTCACGCCCCACAGAAGGCTGTATACATTTTGTGAAAAGAATGAATCACGTAAAAGCACAACCCATTTTAGAAGATCATTCAGCTGCATGGTAGTCACAAGTTCAGCAATTGGGACAAATTCGACAGGTTGCAAATGTTTGACACTCGGCTTAATCTTGATGAACTTGGAAAAGAAAATCAGTAGTTAGACTAATAAAACTCAAATATGACATTCTGTAGAAGTAATACTTCTTAGAAACTTATAGTGTTTTCATTTCTATAGTAAAACTTCTTAGAAACTTCTTAGAAACTCAAATATATAGTGTTTTCATTACTATAGTAAAAAAACGTTCAAAACATAATAATAAAAGCTTAATAACGAAGAATACAGAAAACCTGACTGGTTCTAAAAATATACGGCTAATTATATAGATTTTCATGATTTTATTTGACGCATGCAAGTGCTGATGAATAAGTCAAATTCTACCACTCAAAAATATGCCGATGATTAATGAACTTTTGAAAATCTAAAGACTATTGCAACAATATGCAGCACCTGCAGTTGTGCCAACCTTGCACAAGTCCGCAGAGCAGGTGATGGTGACTCTTTAAGAAGTTCAATACTAAAGTGTCTCATCCACTCGGCCCAATCTTCCTTCGTACTCCTCTGAGAAGCCTCACCAGCAGTTCTTAATCGAACATCATTAACCTACAATAAAGCAACAAAAATGTCAGAACTTTCTCCTGTAAATTCTGGTTGACTTTCGAAAGCAAATTGAAGGAAGTTCAAATAAAAATACAGAGTTCGGTACATGGCACTGACAAAATGCGTTCTGTAAATATGCCTAATGCTCTACATAGATATCTCAATGGGTATGGATATCCGAGATTTTACCCAGACCCGAACCCAAACAGGGCAAGGTTTAACAGATGCTAAATGGATATAGTTTCAGCTATAGGTATAGAAAAACGAACACCCGACGGATTCAAGTTCGGGTATGGATTTTCACTAAAGAGAAAAGATTGCTCTCGGGTTTGGATTTTCAGTTTTGTTTCGGGTTTTGGTTTTTTGTTGGGTTCGGTTTTTTCATGGAATCAAAATTTGACAGTTTCAGGTCTGGATTTGGGTTTCAGTTTCAATAATTGGGTTCAAGCTCGGGTTTTTAAAAACTGGCCCGAATCCGACCCGTTGACATCCCTAGTTCCACATATATAAAAAGACAAGACTAAAATAGAAAAGTTAAACAAAAACTCAAAATTTACAAGAAAACTAAATGGTTGGCTTAAGGTAGAAAATATATTGGCAAAGAAGACAGCAAGAAAAGCTAACCAGCATTGTTGACAAATAGCTGAAAATTTAAATTATAGGTGCAAAACTTACAGGAACAGAGCAAAATAAAGAATAAAATTTCTTGAAATACAGCTTAATGTTTAGTTAAATCATTTCTTCCCGGAAACTACAAACAGCGAGCAAACAACTTATAGGATCTAGCTCATTAATTCAAATTGCTTGGCAGAGATAGTTCAGACTAGCCGATTTGTGATCAGATTTTTTGGATTACAAGCTAAAAGACATTCATTGCAGCAACCAAGTTCTGCTCAAGGACGAGAAAGTCACTTCCATGCATTCATTTTAAAGATGTTTTTGCTACAAAAATTTTAGAAAGAAGCAGCAGATTACTTGATGGCTTCTCAGTTGCTTGTGTGCTTCATCACCTTCCTCATATGGCTCGCTATCAAAATCATTGAGCGGATCACTAATGACTTCAGAAGGAGGGTCTTGCGCATATTTTTGGACAGGTAAGTTGTCTGAGATTAGTGGCTCACGGTTTCGAAGACGGCTTTCAATCTCATCCAAACCTTTATGCTGTTATAAAGATAGGAAGACAAATCACTAAGAAACTGCATAAACTTGAGAATTTCTTCAAGTAATAAACGAGAATCCAAATAAAGACCCGCATATGGTGCTTCACAAGAAGTTTGTGAATAGATGGTAAGAAAATTGTGAAGTCCTCCCCAAGAGCATGTGCAAGGCAACAGAGAGCATCTGCAGCATCTTTCCTTAGCTCATCATTGTTCCTGATAAGGGGGGAAAAAAGGGAAAATGCTAATGCATTATGAGATGAAATTAAAAGGCATTCTACCACCATTTTTAATTGCTCTAATATCCATTTTCACAAAGTCATTACAGGTCATGCGATAGCTCATACGCTAATTTTGAAGCCAACAACAAGGAAGCCACCAACTGCTTAGAACTATTCACACAATAAAGTCAAGCACTATACATTCTTGTAAAAGAACAACCAAAGGAAAGTTCTGTTAATAAAGTCTTACCCATCCAAGACTAATTTCAAATGATGCACAAGAGCAGAAACATGACTGCTGACCTAAATTCATGAAGGGAGGAAAAGGAGTGGATGAGAACCATCGTAAGAATATAAGGGAGGGAACAAAAGAAATTCAGCAATTCTATACAGGTCAAAAGACAACAAACTACATGCGAGAGATAATCCCAGAAAACCAACCAACCTGCACCCGCGGGATAAGTCTAGTTAGAGTAATAATTGCACGACGTCTTATATCGATAGAAGCCTCCACTTTGAATAATCGAATGAGTGCAGGAATAATTAAATGCATATGCTCATCCAGGGTTCCTACAAGAACTTCATTCACATCAGAGCCTTTTGACCAAGCAGAAAACCATAAAAAGAGAAAATGTTAAAAATCAAAAGATCTCTATGGGCTAGCAGAACCCGAGGCCCCATACCACCAAATATTTCAAGAGTATGCAACACATCATGAACATGACTATAGTCATTGCAGCGTTCAGCATCATTAAGAACTTGTATACAACACGGAAGAATGTCCGGCAGGTATGATCTGAATTCATCGTTCAAGGCTAAGCAAAGTTGTTCCACAAGGTGAAGAACCTGCAAAAGAAAAGATATTGTTATCAAGAACCCAGAAAAGAATAGTAGTACCCCAGATCAGCATTAACAACTTGCAGATATTGGTAGAAACAACGGAGCCTTATCTTCTACAAAGTTCAGTGAAGTGAAAAATAATTTTGCAAAGCTTTGAAGACTCACAATACAAAAGCAGAAATCTGTTATGGTCAAACAACGCTAGGATAACCAAGGAAGTATCAATCTAGCAGACCTTTGGGACAATGCTGTGGTAACTTATCCTTAATTACCATTACAACTATTACATGTCCTATGATTATAACAGTTCCCTTCAATAGAAGTGAAAAATTGAGACTATCTTCCAAGAATAGCAGGATAATCTAGGAAAAAGAGGTTTGCCACCCAACCTATGAGAAAAGCGAGCATGTTGCTCTAAGGCTAGAACGTGTTTAGCTTGTCGAAAAGTACACGAACCAACATAAATACAAAAAAGGGGCTATAAGACTCATACTTACAGGTGAACCTGGCACTTGTCGGCTTGTTGCAGGCAAACCGAATGATGAAGACCACAGATCAGAGATCAATCTGAGCAACTCTGGTAAATATTTCCGTATGTGCTTCATGAATGTACAAGCACAATATTAGGGCCTCACTCAAAGAATGAAATTCAGAATAAGATTAAGAAAAGGTGAAAGGACCATAAATACCTGTCTTACAATAGATACCAACGTCCCGAGCTTCCAAGTTATAAACTCTTTCAAACCACCATCTTCACACATGCGAACAGCATTGAAAAGATCAGGAAGAACCTAAACAAAAAAACAGTGTACAATTTCTGAGCAAGATTCTGCGGCCAGAACTTATTGAATGAATTGCAGCTTGCTGCTAAAACAACTTCCAGACTTCAAAACTTTTTTCTGCCTCACTCCACAAGAAATTGCAAGTTATACATCAGCAAACCAAGAAAACACCAGACACGAATCATTAAACCCTTTTCTTTAAGGAATTTAGCGCTTATATTATAACATACTGCAGCGAAAGTTGGGAGGGGCGGGGAGGGGGGNGGAGGGACTGGTGCAAGGAAGTGTAAGACAACATCTTCTAAAACGACATTGAAAATACAGACTACCATCTTACCTTTGGCAAGTATGGAACACAGCCAAGGCCCATTGACTAGTTTAGAAACACAAAAAAAAAGGAATAAAAGTAATGATTAGAGAGCGAAATGAGTGTCAAGAAAATATAATACAATGGATGATTCATCAATACAGAACCATACCTTAAATATGAACAAAAGAGAACCCACCACCTTCTGATGATAGCTTGAAAGCGAAGGGTCTCGAAGAATTCGCATGAGAGAATTAATAGCAACCTATGAGTGAATACAAGATAATGAGTAAATACAGGAATTAACATAAAGAAGAAAACAAAAAATAATGAATGAATACAACATAAACTTTTACCGTAGAATAGTAGTCCTCTGACGCTGTAAATGATGGCCAGAGTTCAGTAGGTAACTCTTCCATAGAGACAATATGTTGACCAACCTCGCTCGCTGCATTAGTGACCTCTCCATGTGATCCAGGTAAACTATGCTGATTGCGCTTATGAATGTGGGGGTCTAAAGCACCCATAATCCCTAAAACCTGCAAAAGAACATTTATGCCCTGAATAGGAAACAATGGCATGACTCTTAATACTAACATCAATAAACAACTAAGTACCTTCAATACTTCCCTTCTAGTCGACCATGCCAACTCACCATTCAACAGTTTCAAGAGTAAGCCAAGCAACAGGGGGTACTCGTTATATGGAGAAATAACATAGCTGAAGACAAATATAAATCACAGTGCAATCAATTAAAAATGGACAATATGAATGCCAAAATGAATGCTGATATAACCTGCTTGCAAATAGAGAATTGTTGAAAACATTGAACAGTGACACTCTTTCTTGTGTTCTACTTAATTTTAAAGAATTGTCTTGTCGGGTAAAATACATTCATTTTTTCCCTCTGATTCTTGATATCTTCAGTGCAAATATGTTAATTAGACCATATGAAATATATGCCAATGTCAAAAGTTGTGTACCCTGTGCTTTGTACAACTTGACCAAGAGTTGCCACCGCAACTTCCCGTTTATTAGCAGCAGCTCCATCCAGAAGAGCATCAACAATCAAAGGCATGAGCTCAGGAAGATAACGTCTCATTGCAAAGCCTCCCTGTTTCATATTTTAAAAGATACAATCAATTTTAAGGTTCTTTTCACCTTCTCAACTAGGTAAATTAGTTATGAGACATAGTCTAAAGAAACCAAAACAAGGAAATGAACACTGGTAGGAGAAATTAATAAAAGAAAACTTACAACAAGAGATTGACAGCACAAGAAAAGACTCGCTCAAAATTTCATCCAGATTATATATCATGCAAATAAAGAATGAAATTTTGATTATAAGATGTCAGATAGACATAGTTCTCCATGTTGATCAATCAGCAATTACATCACAAGAGAAGCTTAGAAGATGATGACAACAAATGCTACGTCATGCAAAAATGACTGAAAAGCTGCTCAGTTGAATGCAAAAAGTCAACTTTTTCTAGCCAGTCAGCAGAGTAGACTGAATGATTAAGATGACAGTACCAGTCAGCATACTAGACTTAAAGATTAAGATGACAGCTTATCAATGTAAACTTAGAGAATAATGAAGATGGCAGCTCAGTTTAAAGAGGTTCAAACAACTATAACTCACAATAATGAAGAAACAAAGAAACTTTGATTCAATAGCAAAATAGAAATACAAGCAACCATCAACTTTAACCAAAAAAAGTAAGAAAATCAATATAAATCTCTGCAAATGCTTAGAATCCTTAGATGATGTGCAGATTTTTTGAAAAAAAAAATCTAGAGCAACATGATCCAGAGATAGCAGTATAGCCTACCACTTTGGCAAGTTCCCCCACAGTAGAAAGAACTCCAGTAACAACAGCATTATTAGCATTAACTCCAGTGCCATCACATAGTCTCGCAACGAGTGTCTGAAACATAGAACCATAAAATAAGCTAACACAATCCCCACAGCCAGTGGACAAAGACATTGTGCAAAGAACTAAACCTTATGAATTGGGGCAATATATGGAAGTATCAATCGTCCGCAATTTCGTATCAAGCAGCCCAATAGTCTAGCACTTTCTTCTCTACACTTGCTATCCATACTGCAAATGAGAGGAAAATATATTTATATATAACAACTGAACTTAACATCAAAAGAAGGATTAAGATATAGCATACAACTATATTATAAAATAAACAATAATGTCATTTCCCTCACCTCCTATCCAGATATGTGAGCAGTTGTATGAGATGGCGACGAAGTGCTGGGAGCACATATGCGGGATTCTTTTCAGATAATCTCCCAGTAACCGATATTGCTAATACTCGGACATCAATGTCCTAAAAAGTAGAGTAAAATGAACAATGAGACAAGGCGAGGGGAGAAAAATTATCCTTTTTATTCTACTAAACGACAAAAATAAAAAGAATCTTAGTGTAGTTGCTCGAGTCCATCCAAATTATCCAGCAGTTAACCTGGGAATTCGCAAGTTTTCAATATAACCCAGTTATAATACATCTTAGTACAGACGCAAAATAGTACCTCATCATTTAAGGCAACAAAAATTGAAGTCAAACTATCGGCCTGTGCCAAGAATTCATCGAAAGCAGGATTCTCATTAAGAGACTCAAATATTGACTTCCGGACACCCACATGAGCATCTGCAACTGCAGCAATAAGAAGTTTTTGTACTATCTGCAGAGAAGAAATTAACAGGCATAATGATTATAACTCCTCAAGGGGAAAAAACTACAAGGATCCTCATGGCTGGCATATTGTGGATACAAAGATTAAGAACTCAGCAGAATAAATATGTCATCAAAGGATTGCAATAAGCACTACACATAATATGCCAAAACTTGCCAACATTAGCACACACTAAAGATATACAAGTGAACAGAACATTTGCATGTATATAAAGAGCAATTTCATTTGCTTGACACAAGTGTATGGATAGCATTGGAGGAACATTGTTTACAGTAATTGCCAGAAATGGATACACACATTGCACAAATATTACACATTAATAGCTTCAAAATGCATCCCATAAGCAATAATGATGATTGCAATAATTACGGAATAATCAAAATTCCTTCTTTGTTTAGTTCGTAAGAGGAATCGGAATGGGAATTATGTTCAAATTGAAATTAAAAAAATTTAAAGCTTAATTAAGATCTTAATTTACTTTCCAAATTCATAATCGAAATTTGAATCAAAATTTAAACACACAATTCAAACTTAAAATTTAAATTTGCAATTTAAATTCACGTTCAAATTCAAATTTTAAATTTAGAACTAAATTCAAATTGCAAACTGATATTAGAATTTAAATTTGAGCTTAAGAAATTATAAAATTGATTTTTGAATCGATAATTCAAATTTTAAATTCTAATTTATTCTAAAATTAAATACAGATTAAAATTTGAATTTAACAAATTGTTAGTGCAAAAAAGTAGTTTTTAATTCAATCTCTTCGGGAATCAAAGTGGATTCCCACCTCCATGATGGGAATCCTTTTGGGGGGATTCGATCTTCCCCAGAATGGGAATTGGAATGCCAATCCCTCAAACCAAATACCAAGAATACGAATTGACCATTTTGATTCCCATTCCAAACCTCAAATCCTTCAAACCATACACGCCCTTAGTAACAAAGAAAACTTATGGTCTTCCGTGCTTCAACTTCTCTTTCCTAATAGTGCTCAATTTAGTATTTCCTATCATCCAATTGCCAGACTAAAATGAAGGGAAACATTCATCCAATTGCCAGAGTAAAATGAAGGGAAACATTCAGTATAAGTTCAATGTACAGCATCCTATCTTCATCTGACAAATAATTCGATGAATACAATTAAATGTTTCGCTAGTTGAAAGTCTTTTGCAGAGAACAGGCTGCTAGTGGTATCGGTTTCCATGTCTCAGGAATGTGCCTTTAGTTAAATTCAATCTGAAGATCCTATCTGAAGTACAAAACCATAAGAGGAAGGTAGCATAATATATTCTGGAATAAAATAATCAGTTCTCCAACAGCTTTGGCAAATGCAACATCATCCATTTGTCAATCATCAAAGGACAGCAAAGATCTAAAAACAAAACATAGCAATAACCTCATATATACATGCATTAATATAAAAATAAAATAATTTAAGTAACCTCTTCTATAAGGCGACGTCTTTTTGCTCCACCAATCCGACTTGATCTACTTGAAGTGAATGGTGGACAAGGAACTGCAGAAAAGGAGTTCGCAACTAATCTGCAACAGCATATTGCAGCTTCTTTCCTTGTATTACCATCCTCATCCTCCAAATAAACAACAACACATTCTCTAGCAAACTCCAGAAGCTCATGGCCCTGAAAAAGACAAAGTTACAGGTTTCATCTGAAGGAAAAAATAAGCATATTCAAGGAAGGTAAAAGGTACACAAAGGGAACCTTAAAATTAAATCGAGCTAGGGTTCGCAAAGCAAGCTGCACAAGGGCTGGTCCACTAATATCTGAAAGCTGTTGGGTGTTATTCAGCGTACTTGCTCGAACAGCAGAAACACCTGTCTTTGCTAGTGGATAAGCTTTTGAAAGTGCCAGTGAAATAGAGTCCAGCAAACGATCTTGTACTGTTGTTAGTAATGATGGGATGCTGAAAGCGACACATAAATAAATTGGCTTAGATCTTAACTTGGTGAAATTCAATAATGTGGAAAAGTGCACACAACTACCTTAATGTTATCTGCTCAAGAGCCTGTACAAGGGCATCCGAAAGACCAGCAGCAAACATTGAATCTAGAAGGCTACGGACATGAGGTTCCATAGCAGGACCCATGGCATTTGCGAAACTTCCTACACAAGCAATGGCCTCAACTGATGGCCTTCCCCTACGAGGAGCAATCTGCGAACATGGTACATAGTGTCAAATTGAAAACACAGCAGATGCACCAAACAAAGAGAAGGAAGGGAAAAATGAACTAACATACAGCATCACGCAAGTGAGGAGTAATTGTTGGCAAATAGGGGATGAGTTCGCCATCCAGTGCTCCCGCCATCTCTCCAAGAGCAATAAACCCACTGGCACGTTCAGCTGGTGTACGTAAAACTGCCAGTATATGATCCATGCATATCTGTGACACCAAAACATGTAAATGGAGGTGCAATGAAAGAGCTCATTAAATTACTAGATGAACATTCTAGGACTTGGGGATGAAAAAATAAATAAGAACTTGCAGTCTTGTGACTCGGAATTTGTAAGATGACACAGACAAAAAAAAGTTGTACCTACCTTCAAATAGTTCGTCACAAATCGGTCACGCAAGAAGTGAGCAATACGGGGAAGCAATGATGTTATACTGAGACGGACAAGTCTATCACGGTGCTCAAGGTATTTAAGAACAATATCTGCCACCTCTCTGTACCTGGACATCATAAACTCGCCTGTGTTCCTAAAGGAGAAAAGTCCGTTAAATGGTGATTCCAGAGTGAAATTGCAAAATTAATGACAGAAAATATGAAAGTAAATTATGAGAAATGCAAAGTGAAGAAATTTTCATTAGGGTTCCATTGTTAAGAAAATGAAAGCAGCAGTTCAACCAAAAGAGGTAAATCCACTTTTCTGCATTTCATTTAAGACAAAACAGATCTTAGTCAAGTTGAGGATCAAAAAAAATAGTTTAGAGGTTCATTATACATCGGATGGCACCAGCCACATGCATGTCATCACTTTATAGAAGCTTTAAAGATGATGATAAGAGCCATAACACACATTATCTTTATGACAACTTGAAAAAGCTGATGTTAAGATCAATAACATCAACACCCCCCCCCCCCCCCCCCAAAAAAAAAAAAAAAAAAAAAAAAAAAAGGAAGAAAACCCTAACGCGCGNCCCCCACCACCAAAAAGAACTCAGCAACTCAACTATGATTGTGATTTAGTAAAGTACCTCAAAAGTTCTCCCACAGCAAGCAGCGAGCCATGAATGCTATGAACTGAAGCATTCTTACCAAGTCCAACTTGCGCTGCTTCACACATTCGGTAGTACCTATAGTAGCAAAATATCAGCAGCAATGAAGATATGCACTAAGAAAGAGATTGTAGCAAAATATATAGTCACCTTTTCAGTTACCAATGAAGGCGAGAGAAAATATTAAATATAATACATAAATAAGAATAAGCAATACGAGGAAAAAAAAATACAATAGCACATCATGCCCTTTTCAAATATTCGAATCTTTATATCCTACTGGAATAAGCTTTTACATATTAAAAAGCTCTCTTTTATCACATTGAGCTTCAACAGCATAATCATTTAAGAAGTTTCCTTCCCCATCGCACTACCAGCAAATCTTGCCATAAACTCCAATGCATAAAATTGAGCAGCAATTAAAAAACAAAAAAACTACTCAATAGGCTATAGGAGAAACCAACAAAGTTAAATAGATCAATCTCTGGTCCTTAAAAACAGTTTGTACAAGTAGAAAAAAATCTTCTTACATTAATAAAAGTGCTAATTTAAACAGAAACACAAATTTTTATCAGAAAAGGTGGCTCATCCATGTCATCAAGAGATACATAATGGTGAACAAACAGATCTAGCAGCCTGAAAGGTCAACAAACACTAGTCCACAGCATGACAAAACATATCTAGAATAGAAAAAATAAAATGAAGATTAAGCTTACAGCACTGGTGATTGAATGATGACTTACATCTAAAAACTTAGATTTTAATCAACTTTTGAATGCAAATATCTACAACAATAATACTAACACTGAGCTATAATACTAAATTGTACTCAGATGTCAGCAAACACTGCACCTTTCTTATACAACAGGTAGCCGGAATACGAAACACTAAAAGGTGATATATAAGTAGATACATGTAATGAATACTGCTTTTGTGGCTTGTGAGATCAAGTTGCAAAGCGGTAGATCATACCACTGCACTCTCCACCGTGTCTCACGCTTCTCAATAACACGTAAGCAAGCCCGCAAAGCTTCCACAGCCTTTTCACGGACAGCCAAAGTGGGATCCCTTAATGCTGCCCATATGGCGTCCACAAACTCGGGTACGTGAACATTGAAAACCGTGGATGCATTTTCAGCCATTTCCTAAGAGAAACCAAAATAACATCAAAGTTCCAGTGAAGCACAGATACAAACAACATGAAGGAAAAACCATCATCCAGTATATATAATAGTGAGTGAACTTTCATTACAGAAAGAATGTGTAAATCTCCAAAAGTTCAAAGGAGATAATAGTTATTGTCAAGAACTTACAAAAAAACAGAAGTTACATGATGCAATAATAGATCATTTTTGGTCCCTCAAGATGCAAAAAACGAGTCAATAAATAAAAGCAGAATCTGCAACTTGACAACTCAGTAGTACGGCATGATAATAGCAAGCATGCATAAGGCTAGGAATATTCATGCAGACAATATATGCTTCAATAGGTCCAGTGCAGTATATAAGAAAAATAATTTTCACTAATCTTAAGAATATAACCAGAAAATCATAATAAGTGTTAATGTTTAGAGATATGATGACCCTCTCACAGGAAAAGTCAAGAGAAAAAAGAAGACTAAAGAACACTTTTTTTTTCAGCAAAAAAGTTGTAGTACATACTTTGAGGATAAGTACAGCCGCAAAACGGCGAAACTCAACTCTCTCCCCGCGAAGCCACTCCAATGCATTTTTAATCTGAGAACACGGAAAGTTAATAAAACACAGCTAAACTACACACTCGAAAAGGAAGGAATAAGTGCACACCTGACGCTCCACTTCATCAGCGGTCATTGCCCCCCCAGCTCTCGCAAGATGGCCCAGAACAGTACTCGCAAGAACTAAGATTTCAGGATCGCGCTTTAGTTCAAATACATTCCGCAGGTAGGCAGAAAATTTTGAAACCTTGGAAGCACTTTCCCCAAAGGAAACATCAATTAGCGCATCAATGGCGCGAAGAGCCAGCAAATTATCAGCAACCTCGTTGCTCTCTAAAAGGCTAGAGATCTGATCATACAGCTGATCCATGAATCGAGAAAAGGCTTCGCCACTAAGATCACGAGCTTCCTCCTCAACATGTTTTCTTAAAGCAGATGCAATAACATCCTATCCAACAGAATAACATCAAAATGATATCAGAAAAACTGAAGAGGAATACCCCATGTTCTAAACCAAAAATACATAAAAAAGAAATAGCTAGCATTTCTCCACAGCACACAGCATGCAAGAAAGTTTTAAGTCCTTTTTCTCCTTCCTAACATCCTAAAAGCAGATTTGAGATCAAGAAACAGAAAGGGGGCAAAAAAAAAAACCATAAAAACGCAATTCTTGAAAGAAGCAGCTATTGACAACAGCAGCTCTCGCAGGGAACTCAACACTAAATCTACAATACACATCCAAAACAATAGCGAGACCCTAACACGATGCTACGATAGAGGAACATTTGGGCCAAATCAACCCACGACCAAAGAATTAAAGAAAAGAAACTAGCATCTCAAATTACTCGACGATTCTTGGCCCAAGAAACTTAAAAGATCGGAAACCAAAGATAAAGATACCAAGAAAAGAACGAGAAGAAGAAGAAGAAGAAGAAGCGATAGAGGATTACTGCTCCCGCGGCGCTGTAGGCTGAGATGTTGAACTTCTGATCGAAGCTATAATCCTTCGCTAAAAGATCTAAATCAAAGCGAAATGGACCAAAAATTAGCCAAAAAATTTGCGGAAAAAATAGGGAAAATTGCTCGAAGAAGAAAGAGACGAGGGATTGGTAGGAAAAGAGAGATCTTTGTACCTTTCGCCTTCTTCCCCATGTCGGGGAAGTGGTGGGTTGTTGCCTTCATCATCGCCGCGCTCGCTCGCGCTCTCGAGAGCGAGCGAACGAGCTCGCGGAGAACGAGGGAGAAGAGAGGGGAGAGAGTGTGGTTTAGTCGTTTTAGAGGAGAAGGAAGGAGAGAGAGAGAGAGAGAGAGAGAGAGGGGTTGCGTTAGATCGAAGGGAGAAAAGGTCGGGTTTTGGTCCGGTTCAATGCCGACCGGGTTAAATAAGTTAGACTTTTTAACCGGTTCAGATGACGTTGCCTTTAGGTCCGGTTTAATAGCGGTCTAGTTAGTTTAATGACGGTCTAATTCTATTACGAGCTTCTGAATAATTCTTATACAATACGCTAATTAACAAATTTAGTTGGTTATAATTTGAGATATGGAGGGTTCAAATTTCAGTTTTAAAATTTCTTACGATCCGATAGATAAAAATTAGCTTATAATACACTATGCCTTACACTACTTAAGAATTCTTTTTTATTTTTACAGTATACATTTTATTTTATCAAATCCTTAAATTATTATTTTTTTGTCAATTTCTGCACTATAAATAATAATAACCTATATTTGTAAAATGAAGGTAAAAATTTCGTTTGAAAGTACTATTTAAAAATAGCAGAACATATATTTCGTCTATATTTATAAAATAATTTGATCTTAGTTGGAAATATTAAGCCATTTGATTTTGAACTTAAAATTTGGAATACTAACCATCAAATCTATTACCACTTGCATTTGAGAGTAAAACTTAAGATGATTTGATAAGAGCTTTCAAAATCTATCACCAAAGTTCATTTTTCTTTTTCTTTTTTTTTTTTACTAATAATAGGTAACTCTAAAAAAATGAATTAACTCCTCTTTGAAATAGTAAATTTGATGGCAATAGTATAGAAATTGGCGAAAAAATATTAATTTAATAAAATTGTTTAAAATAATACTATAAGGTAGCAAATAAAATTAATTTTAAATTATAATATAGAGATTGCTAAGAGTGCAATGTTATTCATACGCTCTAATTTTGTTGCTGCTAAGTACATATTGATATTGTTTTTTTTAATAATACTATAGCAATCTAAAAGTACAATAACTGTGTTCCTAATTTGAAACTTAGTTTATTTATATTTTTAGCCAAATTATTTTTGATTAAAAAAGTTCGAACGAAGCTTGTAATTTACTATTTTTCTCTCTAAAAATATATATATATATATAATAATTAATCTTTTAGCTAAACGATAATATATTAATCTAAGTTTACAAGCACAAGTGATAAAAAATATTTTTATTAATACTTGTGATTCTAAATTCGAAGTCTAATTATTTTATAATTTAAATTAATTTTTCTAAATATAAAATAGATAGTGTATTTTCTTTTTGATGGCCTTCGAAATGGCATGCTCCAATTTAAATTGCTTTATAATTCCAACTACGTTTATTTATTAAAAAAAACATTTCAAATGTATGTTTTCTTTCTTATAAAAAAAAAAAAAAAACTTTTAGTACAGTCATGAGCCAACCGACCCCAATGGGACCCACGGGAACAAGAAGCAATTTGATCCACGTGGTCTTTTCTTGGTCGTCCGATTCGTCGTGCACGTAACTTTATTCTCCATTTTTACAAATTTCACCTCATTTAAGTTCGCAATTTGAAATAGTGGTATAGCCCCTTCTGATCGTCTCTATATTGTGTATTCGAACAGAGGAAAATAAAAGCCCCTCCTTTCGCCCATTCCCACTCTGTCTCCTCCAAGGGTAGCTAAGGTTTCTCCTCAACCCCCTCGCTCCTAGGGTTTTGTCGCGATCTCCTCTCTCTCGCTCTCGCTCTCTCGGGGGAGCTCGGAGCCATGTCGCTGCGGCCGAGCGCGAGGGCGGAGGTTCGCCGCAACAAGTACAAAGTGGCGGTGGACGCGGAGGAGGGGCGGCGGCGGCGCGAGGACAACATGGTGGAGATCCGGAAGAATCGGAGGGAGGAGAACCTCCAGAAGAAGCGCCGCGAGGGCATGCAGGCCCAGGCCCTTCCCGCCTCCGTCCCCGCCTCCGCCGTCGAGAAAAAGGTGCGTCGATCGATCCCCTTAGGGTTCCTAATGCTGAGATGGGATGCTGGGACCAGATCTCTAGGGTTTTGGGCTTGTATAATCATATCAATTTCTTATATTTCCTATTGTGGAAATTGATTTTGGATCGTTGTGAGACCTGATCACTTCTAGGTTAGGAGTTAACTGTCGACAACTGCATACTCGAATGATTTGATTATAATGCATTCAATTTATGTTAATATACCAATTATCTCTTCCAATTTCCTCATGATCACCGTGCAGTGCTATGATTAACTTATTTATGCTTTTCAGTGCTTTTTGGAGTAGCTTTTCAGCTTTAGTAGTACTGGTAATCCCTTAGATAAATGATGACTAGAGCTTTGATGAGAGTGTAGTCCTCTTCCCCTTGTATTTATTGTTGGTGTGGTGGACTGCAGCTGGAAAGCTTGCCGGCAATGGTGGCGGGGGTTTATTCTGATGATAGCAATTTGCAGCTTGAAGCGACTACGCAATTTCGAAAGTTACTCTCAATTGGTATTTGATCTGATCTGATTTGTATTTTCTTATGCTACTGATTCACCAATATAATATTGCATGAATTGGATTTAATTGAATTTCAATCAGAGCGGAGCCCTCCGATCGAGGAAGTTATCCAATCCGGTGTTGTTCCTCGCTTTGTGCAGTTCCTTACAAGGGAGGACTTCCCCCAACTTCAGGTCTGTATTCTGAATATTCCAATATAGCTATATTTAATGTTCGCTATTTCTTATTCTGCATGTATACTTGATCTAACCTTACCACCATCTTTTCCTCATTTAATTGTTTGGACAGTTTGAAGCTGCGTGGGCTCTTACTAATATTGCATCAGGAACTTCAGAAAACACAAAAGTTGTAATAGATCATGGTGCTGTGCCTATATTTGTAAAGCTTCTTGGTTCTCCCAGTGATGATGTCCGCGAGCAGGTACATATACCTCATTGAATGGTAAATCTTTAAAGTAGAGCATTCTTACTTAATCAGATTACTCTATATGTGTACCATGGCCAAATTTGGAATTACATACATGCCCCAAGGGTTTTTTGTTTTTGCACCCTGAAACTGTTTACATATGCATCCCCTATAAAATTCTAAATACTGTATCTCTCAAAGTTATATATATATATATATATATATATATAGAGAGAGAGAGAGAGAGAGAGAGAGAGTAGGGCTACTATACTCTTATGAGTATAGAGCCCTTCATACTTATAAGCTGTTTTCAATGATGGAGCTTCTCAATCGATGATCCATTTCTTTAAATGTGATCTAAAGTATTTGAAACTTCTAAAAAATAAATTTCATAATTTTTTGAAATCTTAATAAAGTCCATCAAGCGGGTATAATATAAACTGTCAAAATCGAACGACGTCCTAAAAATGGATGATCGGATCCTTCAATTTAAGATTGGAGTTGTTGATCTTTATCTAGATAGTGAATAGAATTTTCTATCAAAAAAATTCAACCGATTCCGATTCTTTTATACCGTTAAACTAGCAAGTATCTCATATTGGCCGTTAAAAATTATCAATTTTCATCTTTTTTGATTGTAAGGTAAATGATATCAAAAATTTATAAAATTTGATTTGTAGAAGTTTTAAATGCTCTAGATAATGTTTAACGGTATAGATCGTCGATTCAGAAGCTATATCATTGAAAACGACTTACAAGTACGAAGGCGATTGGACTCATAAGAGTATAGTAGCCGTACTCTCTCTCTCTCTCTCTCTCTCTCTCTCTCTCTCTCTCTCTCTCTCTATATATATATATATATATATATAAAACAAAAATGCCTCTACCGCAAACTTGGAAGTCAACCAATTCATTCAAAGCGTAGTTGGTTTTGAACTAGTTAAAGTTTTTATAAAGCGGCATTTATGTAAAAGACAGATTTTTCTGAGGCATATATAAAAGTCTAGTTTTTGAAATTAATTTTTACAATGGTGTGCAAGTAGACAGATAAACTTCTTCTGTGTCTACCATATATATATATATATATATATATATATATATATATATATATATATATATATATATATATATATATATATATAAAACTTCTACTAATTTCCTGTTTAAATCTGAATTGAAGGCCGTGTGGGCATTGGGTAATGTTGCCGGCGATTCCCCTAGATGCCGTGACCTTGTCCTCACCAATGGTGCATTGATGCCTCTGTTGGCGCAGTTGAATGAGCATGCTAAGCTCTCTATGCTGAGAAATGCCACATGGACTCTATCTAACTTTTGCAGGGGAAAGCCTCAACCATCTTTCGAGCAGGTTTTGGGCTTTCGGCTTTTCATCCTAAGTTTGTTACCATGCTAGACTGCAGTGCTATTCATTCTCATATACAATGCTATATGGCTTGAGCAGACAAAACCTGCTCTTCCAGCTCTTGCGCAACTGATTCATTCTAACGACGAGGAGGTTCTCACCGATGCCTGCTGGGCACTCTCATATCTGTCTGATGGTACTAATGATAAAATCCAAGCTGTTATCGAAGCAGGCGTCTGTCCCCGACTTGTTGAACTTCTTCTGTATTAAATTCTTCCCCTTCTGGAGTTAATTCTATGTTTTCGTCCTCTGCAAATTTACTCCATATATATATATATATATATATATATATATATATATATATATATTTATATATATATATTTATATATCTGCCTTTTTATTATGTCTGATTTGATGCTTTGTGTAGGCATCCTTCACCTTCAGTGCTTATACCTGCTCTTCGGACTGTAGGGAACATTGTAACTGGAGATGATGTGCAAACACAAGTACAGCTATTCTTTATACTTGTGACCCTTTTGGGATTTTTCTTATGTTGCAGTGACTTTCTTCTGTAGCACCTGCATTATATTAGGAGCTTTATTTTTAGCGCACCTTGTGCTGGTTAATTCCTTAATTATCTATCGTTGTTTGTTGTTCTTTGATTAATTAGATCAAAAGCTTGGTTTATCTGGTTTGTTTTTTTTACTCTTGCTGAAAATGCTACTTTACTTTACATGACCCTCAATTTGTCCTTTCTTTTCTAGTGCGTCATCGATCATCAAGCTCTCCCTTGCCTTCTGAACCTTTTGGCCCAAAATCATAAGAAGAGCATTAAGAAGGAAGCTTGCTGGACCATTTCAAATATTACAGCTGGGAACAAGGACCAGATACAGGTATGGAAACTAGAAGGATCTTTGGTAGTATAGATGCTCATTTTTATGTCATTGATTATTAATGAATAAAGCTTGTTGAACTTATAGAAGATGGAAGGCTAGTAACAATATTCTTATCTAAAGTACGTTAGGTGCAAATTTTGAAAAGCTATTGACAAGGCCTTATAAACGAACGGTGTAATCTGATTGACTGCCATAATATTTTATTTTACTATTTTGGAACTTGTCAATCGCAAGAAATGGACTTATTATGGTTATCTGAATTGACAGGCTGTAATTGCTGCTGGTATTATTGGTCCTTTAGTACATTTGCTTCAGACTGCAGAGTTTGACATTAAGAAGGAGGCTGCATGGGCTATCTCAAATGCTACTTCAGGCGGTACCCATGATCAAATAAAGTATGGTTCTGCTGCTTAGGCTTGGTTTTTTTTTTTCCAATTTTTTTGTTTTGCCTTTTGCTCAAGTTCTATGTAGCTGAAGAAGGCACAAAATAACGGACTTATTATATGTTTTTCAATTCGTGTAGTTCGCAGATTGACATTTATTATTATTATAAGAAAGAAATAAATATATCATCATATTTTTTTATTTTTATCATCAAAACAAGACCCATAATGTAGAGTGGCTAATATACCAGCCATTGCAAAAGTGTCATCCTTGGGTGCCTGGAACTACATAGAGCTTAAAAGGAATAAAAAAAAAAAAAACAAAAACAAGGTGTTGAATTAAATTTTCATGTTTCTACTTTCCATTGCAATTCTGGAATTCCCAATTCCGTTAGTGTAATATTCTTCTCTTTTTTCACATGGTCATTCAATTTATCGTTACAGATATCTGGTAAGCCAGGGTTGCATCAAACCCTTGTGCGATCTTCTTGTTTGTCCTGATCCGAGAATCGTGACTGTCTGTTTAGAAGGACTGGAGAACATTTTAAAGGTTGGTGAAGCTGAGAAGAACTTGGGTGCCACTGGCGGAGTAAACCTCTATGCCCAGATGATTGACGAAGCTGAGGGCTTAGAGAAGATTGAGAATTTGCAGAGCCATGACAATACGGAAATCTATGAAAAGTCTGTGAAGATTCTTGAAACGTATTGGTTGGAGGAGGAGGATGAGGCCATGCCTCCCGGAGACACTTCTGAAACGATGTTCGGTAGTACAGGCCAGCAGTTTAATGTTCCTTCTGGTGGTTTCAACTTCAGCTAAATGGTAAGCTCTAATAACAAACAATGTTTTATTTCGTGAATTGCTCTGGAACTCTGATTTGTCCCTCTCAACCTTCTGGCCTGTTTTCAGTTTGGTCGCCAACCTTTCGATCTTTTACATGACGCCTCAAAATTGGGCATCTTGTTGCAATGTTATCCATTTTGGTTAAACTTCTCCATTAAATTTGACAGAGACATCCATGTAATTGTATCTAATTGTCGCTGAAGCAACTTTTTGACTTCTCAGTTCTCACATAGTGATTAAATTGTCTTCCATCCAATTTGCCTGGGGAATTAGAGTGGGAATTAAAGCTACAGTTTTAAAAGAATATACAAAAAACGAAGGCATAAAAGCAAATTGAGGACTAATATTGCAATAGATCTCAACTTCTACTGACCCATTTGCAACAATTGAAAGGTTGGTGACCAAACTGAAACATAATAAGGAGATGGTCTTTTTTTGTGTGGTGAAGCGTTAATGTAGTGCGCACTTGCTAAACGAATGTTCTGGTATTTTACTGTAGGCTTCTTTTAGCTGGAGGTTGCGAAGGATGATGATTGTGCTGTGTTGATAGGAGAAGCTTTGAGTTAGTTGGGCGCTCCTATCTTGTTTGTTTTGGTTTCAGTTACCGCTGCAACAACTACTCGAGACGGTAGTGTTTCAACAATTGGAGTTTGAACTTTTTTTTTCCCCCTTTCTTTTCTATGAGTCCAATGATCTAAAAATTAAAAGGAGCCACTTCTAGTTGATTAAATTCGGAACAGGGAAAGGCTTGTTTGTCTTAAGCTGTTATTTGCTTGTTTTCCGGAGCACAGGTTATTATTATCTATTTGTAACATCTATAGGGTGGGAAAAAAAAACCTATTTTGTGAGGTTTGCAGAATTCATTATTGGACGATTCTGTTTGGAGGGCCTTTTTATAAGCTTCCTGGCTACATTGTATTTTTCATTATATTGGTACTTTGTTTTTCCTGTTCATTTTATTGAGTATTGTTCTGCATATGGCAGCAAATTATGTTTTAGTTTAGAATAGATGAAGCTATCGATAAATTTTGCTGATTGATTAGTCATTGAGTATTGCTGTGTGGACCTGGAATATTTTTCTCTTTTGTGGTTTTTTAAAACAAGCCATTACTGTGTTTTGTGTTAAAGCATTCGCAACAATCAGGTAAAATGTTAGTAAAGTGTTCATTCATTGTTATCTCCAGAGGACCTTGAGAAGGTCTTAGTACTCACAGCTTTTTTTTTTCATATTTTTTGTTTCATAACCACTGGGAAAAGTTATTATTGTTTTCTCCATTAATCAAGGTGTAATACAACAAAATGCATGATTAAACAGTAATATAAAAGGTACGAAGATCAGAGATGTAATACTATTTAGAGTTTGGAGAATAAATTCCTACTGCTGCATCAGAGGCGACTAGGTGGAATCAAAGGGTTTGTCATTGCAATCTTCTTCTCTGATGAACGGTTGCTTAACATGGAATTTAATGCACAAACAGCTTCTGCTATATGATCCCCTTTGTTCAACATGACACAGCTTAACCTGCACAAAAACAGAAAGGAAAGAAAGAAAAAAGAACTTCGAATTAAAGCTAAACTTGATCAACTAAATCTGAAAAAGGAACACAAAATCAGTTCTGTTATTATGTTACAGGAAAGATCGATCTACTAGAATACGACCCACAAATGGTTATCACATAGAAATTCCCCGTTCGCAACTTAAGTTACCTCATTCCAGTAGCTGCATCTGTGATCTCAGCTCTGGTAGGGCGCCCTGACTTGACTAGTGTTTCCAGAACTTGGGTCGCCCAGACGACCGGCACGTGCGCAGCCGCGCAGACAGACATTATTCCTTCCTGCACTTCGGCCATCTGCTCCCATCCACACTCAATCATTAGATCTCCCCTCGCGATCATAATCCCTACAGGGTTTGAGTACTTGAGTGCCTCAAACAACAAGATAGGCAGCCTTTCATAAGCCTCCTTGGTCTCTATTTTCAGTACAATTCCGATCTCCGGTTTTGCCCCCTTCTCGTCGAGCGCACGTCGAACGCTTTGTATATCCTCGACATCGCGAATGAATGAAATGCCAACCATATCTGCATGAGAAGCAATAAACTCAAGGTCCACAAGATCCCTTGGAGTTACTCCCCTGAGCTTAACCTCGCTTCTTGGCGTGTTTATCGACTTGCCCGAACCCAATTTGGACCCAGTTGGACTAGCATGAGTGATGAGTACAGTGATCTCATTTGCTTTCTTTTTCCGAATTTTGCCCCATATTCTCCCGTCGTCAAATGCGATCAGCTCACCCGGGTTCACTCCATCGAAAAGTTGGTCCGACGTGCATGATATCCTCACAAGGTTCGAATCGAACATGGCGCAATTCGGTTCGTCCACCGATGTGCAGCAAAATCTAGAAATAGTTAGCGAGTCGCCAACTTTCAAAATGACGAACTTCTCGATTTTAAGTAGCTTTACTACTTGCCCCAAAGAGTGCTTCTTGTTTCCCCTCTTGAAATATAGTTTGCTACCGACTCCAATGCAAGTCGCTCTCGAACACTCGACCATGAAACCGTAATCGTCGGCACCCAAAGAGCGCTTAAGAACCACCCTAAGTGAACTCTTTTTATCAATACCATCAAGAATGCTTACAAAATCACCCTCTTTAAGACCGTCGATTAACTTGCGATCCACACAAATAACTGCACCTGGTGAGAAGTGAGGAGGAGGAGGAGAGCTACATTCCATTGAGCAAATCCAAAAATGAGCTGAGGGAATCATGTCACCTTTGGTATCGATCTTCGGCGCCATGAACACATTTGTTTCTCTCATTAGCAGCTCAGTCCTTGGCTTCGGACCAGCCAAGTCCATGAGAATTCTACATGGCTTCTCTAGCATTTGAGAATTGGCTTTCACCTTTCGAACGATCTCGCTCCAAACATTTGGGTCATCATGCGCGCAATTTATACGAAACACATTCGCTCCCGCTTTGAGGAGATTGGATATGAGTGTCTCATTCGATATCGACTCTCTTCCAACTGTTACCATGATACTAAAGTTCCTTTCTTCATGAGCTGGCCCAAATAGTTTTATTGCATGAGAAGAGACCCTCTTTCTCATCATGCTAATTGAGCAATCGCTCCGATCCACATCTTCTACGTTTGTGTCGCTCTCGATGAAATTCTCGAGCTGTTGAATCCCGAAATTGATGCTTGGAAGAATGCACGAACACGAAGATTTCAAGCACAGGAGGCCTACCGAAGATAGGTTTTCATTCAGCTCCTCGATACTAAGGAGTTGCAAGGCTAAATAGTGAGTCAAGTTCGTCGCACTAGGCAAGTAAATCCTGCCACGTAAAAATAACTAGAGGTAAATTTCAACTATAAAACGCCCATTTACTCACCTTATAAGAAGCATAAAATAATATTGCGACGAAACAATGTATCTAAGCATACCTGTGGCATAACTTCAATTGCGAAAAGTTGCGGTGCTCCGAGGCTAATAGCCATAAGCGAACCGCCTTAAGCTTGTCGAGAAGGTTTACTGAAATATTCGCTGAATACCAAGAGGGAACTTGCTTGAGCAGTGACATCCCCGCCTCTAACTCCTCGTCACGGTCGGAAGAGCTAGTAAGAAATAAATTCTCAGGGTGTTTATTCGTTACATAATCCTGTGTAGCTCCATCTATATTATCACTGTAAATGCAAATTTTCCAACCGTGTCCTTCGGGTTCGTTCTCCGACTTCAACTTGAAATGAAGTGCAGGGTATGTTGGATTTTCCCTTTGTTTCAGCGTAAGGTGTTTAGGTTGATATCTCAATTTGGTACTACTAGAAGGGAATTTATATGTCTGCGAGAGATTGCAACGTACTTTCGAGGATGTCATGTAGTGATGATTGAAGATTTGCAGTTCCTAAAAGTAAAAGACATGCATAATCTTCGCTTTTTGTTAAAGAAATTTAGCTGATAAAGCTACTGTGTAAGTATGCATTTAGAGGGCAAGATGAATCTCATGCTTAGTTCTCTTTATATAAGTATGTCGGCGAACTTAAAAAATGAGGAAGCATGAGTAAAAGACTCTTGTTTTGAGCCTTATATAACAAAGAAATTAAAAAAAGGGCTCAAATTAATGTAGTAAGTCGAGTTTGATGATATATGCTACTGAACTCTACTAAGCCAATAAAGTCATTTATCAACTACACATCGACGAAACCAAAAAATTCGGTTATGTTTGGATACTTTTAGCGAGAAGGAAACTAAGACATCTATTCCTAGATCATTGCAGAATTTAGCTTAAAGACTTCGTATTACATAAATCAGAGAAGTTTATATTTCACACAATCTCTTGAGTTGGCAACTATAAATAGAATTCGTAGAGCTCCGTTTCGAGCTTCTCATCCGAGGTTGAGAAATCATGTAAAAGCAAAGTACATATGCAGACCAAAGAACATAAGATCAACTCTAAAAAAGGCGAAAAAAATGTGTACCTGTTTGATGAAACGAAGTATTACAATCCTATGAAGAGTTGCAGCGGTACGCCATATGTAGCAGATAAATATGATACCGTTGTACCATAATCAATCAAACAAGTGCATGATGATTACGTTTTATCGTCCAAATGCGCCAAAGTTATAGTCTTCTTTCCACGCCTGATGATAATAATTAAGGAAGAATCCAATGCAGAGTTTCATGTGCTTTGATTGATTGGAGTTTCAGTCTCAGGGAAAAGCACGCAGCAGGAGAGATGCATATACACATACATAGGATTTTGCGATGTTTGGCTATGTAACAATAGCTGCTGCGCACCGACCATCCCTAAAACAAGTGGCAAAGGGCTTGGTAGTTGGTACCCGAGATCCAATTTCGAATCCTAGTTGATTCACATTTCCAGCTAAGTTTATTTCTAAATGAAACAATAGCTGCTGCGCCCAACCATACTTAGCACAGCCACATTTAGCTAAGGACTTGATGACTGGTATCTGAGGTTCCAAATTCGAAGCTTAACTGCTTCATATTTCTAGCTGAGTTCATTAAAAAAATAAAAATTAAATAGAGAACCAGGCCGTCACGGGTCGGGGCCAGATTAGATTTGTTTGGCCCGGATCCGACTTGGGCTGAAACTCTTATACTGATTTTAGGGCCGGTCTCGGTCCAAAATGACCGGTCCAGGTGGGCCGGGCATTTAGATCTACTCGCGCTTGTTTCAAGATATGTATATATATATATATATAATCAAGTTCAAATAACATAAGTGTAACAATGAACAGTATTACACTCTTTTTGAACCGTAGATCTAAGTACAATCCAAAGATTGAGATGAAACAATAGACAATTTTTTGTTTCTTTGCTAAAATACTCTTCTCTACTTCATAGGATTTGACATCACTACAGTAGCCTTGGGTTTCACTCCTTTTTTTTTTTCCCCTTCATTGTAAACCCACTATATAATCAGTTTTCCTCTACTAACTAAGATGACTTTGGTTGATAATTTTTAATATAAGCAAAATTTTTACAGCAAAATAATTTATATAAAAACTGACAATATTTAGATAAAAAAATTATCAACATTTTATTTCTTTCCATGCTTTTGGATGATTGCAATTGATTTTAATACACTGAAATTTAATTTTATAAAAAATTCAAAATTTAATTGACTGCAATAATTCACATTAAAATAAATAAAATTTTTAAGAAATTATTAACAAAGTAAAGTTCAAGGGCCAATTATAGCAATAACCCCTTTATAATATATTTTACTATTAAACTTCATTATATGCTTTCACACTTAAAAAAAAAAAAAAACGAATGTTTTAAGTGCACATAAAATTAATGTAAATAGTTAGAGTACCAAACCTTAAAGTGGTGTCACATCCTATGTAAATAAATGTGAAATCCAAGGCTATTAAAGTGGTGTCACATCCTATTAAGTAGGGAAGAGTATTTTGACATAGAAATAAAAAAGTCGCCATTACTTTACCTCGATCCCTGGATTATATTTAGATCAACGGTTTAAAAAGAGTGTAATACTGTTCATTATTATACTTATGTTATTTAAACTTGACTCTCTCACACACACACACACACACACACACACACATATATATATATATATATATATATATATATATAATGTATTTTATTATACTGACAAATAGAAAATTTTGAATTTTTTACTGTAATAGAAAGTTAAAAATGAGTTTTCAAAATTAAAAATTTTGATTCTTCTGAGGAAAAAAAGAAAAAAAAAAACTTTATTAAGCAACACAATTGGGCCCAGTAACGGGTTTAAGGCCAATAGGCCAGGGACCGGCCCATTATCAATAGCGATAGTTTGAACTTCCATGCGGAGCTCCGCATGGAAGGTATTATGGCGAGGGCGTCTACGGCGCCGGCGACGCCGCGGGCTCCCTTCGGCGAGATCGAACCGTCCATTTCAGCGTCCTCAACATCGCCGTCCGCGACACGAATCTCGAGGCGCAGCTCCATCGTCCATCGATCGCCTCCTATGGCCTCCTCCATAGGTTCGTACCCAATTCCATCGAGCAACACGCCGTATATCTTTTTTGTGGATGGATTTAAGTTTCGTTTATTTATCTATTTTTGCTAATTTATTACAATATGGATCTCCATTTGTTTCCGGAATAAAAAAAGCTGCTATGGTTTACTATTGTTAAAATTGTTTGTTATTCGTAACATTGTGCACGGAAGGTGTTTGATAAATCGCCTCGGAGTCATAATTAGGGCTTGTTTTGTTCATCCATTTTGAGTATGGAATGAGAATCGGTTTGATTAAATTCGGTTAATTTTATTTGGTTCGCATGAATCAATTTGGGATTCCTATTACGAACTGGAATGGAAATGTCCCATTAGCCTTTAACTTGATTTCGGTCTTCTATCCCGGATTGAAATTTCATTCTGGAAGCCCACTAAGTTTTCGAAGCCCATACAACCATCTCACCCTCCTTCTTTTCACCCATTCTCATCAAAAAAAAAAAAAAAATCTATCATGTCTCAAAACCATATCCCTAACCCACATCAATAAAAGTTTTTAAAAATAAATTTGATTTTTTTTTGAAAAACTTATTAAAAAATAATATTATATTTTCATAAATTTAAATAATATAAATTTATATTTGAAAGTAAAATTAGTATTATAGTATTCTATAATTTTTTTAATTTATACGAACCAAACAACGAAATGTGAATAACTCATTTCAATTTCCAATCCACAAATAAACCAAACGTCTTGGAAGAGTGGGCCATTCCAATTACCATTTCAATTCATTTCCATTCCATTATCCATTCTAATTCCATGCTTTAAGCAAACAAGCCCTTATTGTTAGATGTATGGATGCCCAAGAAGTAAAATAATGTGTTTAGTTATCAAAGCTATTTAGTCCCAAAATGAAGTTCTGAATATTTATAGTTTACTTAAGCCTTGAAATACTTTAATCCATAGGAATAATAAGTAAATGTACAGTTTAACTTTGACTAGCAAATTCTGAGAGTTGCATGCATGAATGAAACTCTAATTATCTCACATCAGAGTCTTATATGACTAGTATGGATCACTAATTGGCTTTGTGCATATAATTGCAAAAGGAGGAGATAAAAAACAAGATAAAGGTGAGTAGTATTTTCATAGGAAATGAAGATATATATATAGAATTCAGCTGCTATCCATTTAAGAGAGTAAAGACTTTCGTCCTATCGAATCGTTTTTAATAATAGAAATTCTGAATCGATAATCGGAACCGTTGAAATTAATCTAGAGTATTTGAATTAGCTAGAAACTAAATTTTATAAATTTTAAAATTTATTTACATAGTGCTCAAAGGATTGCAAAATTGACAGTTTTTAACGGCTTATATGAGCCGTTTGCTTGTTTAACGGTGTAGAGTAATTCAAACCAGTTGAATTTTTGATAGAAAATTTTTTATATTATTTAGATAATGTTTAATAACTCCAATCGCAAATTAAGAAAGTCTAAGTTATGTTTTCAGAGGTCATTTATTTTTGACCGTTCATTTTTCGACTCTTCGATAGACTTGATAATGATTTTTAAAAATTATAAAATTCGGTTTCTAAATATTTTTAATAGTGTAGGTCAATTTTAACGGTATTGATTATCAATTTGAAGTCTCAATCATGCAAATTTGACTTGACAGGATAAAGACTTCTATCCACTTAAGAGAACTCTCTCTCTTTCTCTCTCTCTCTCTTTCTCTATAGTTGAGCTAAAATACTATCGATAGCAAACGGGCTCCGTTGTCACTCATTTGTTTTCGATGATAGAGCCCCCAAATCGACGATCGGCACTGTTGAACATAATCTATACCACTTAAAGTGTTTAGAAATCAAATTTGAAATCTTTTCGACATCATTTGCCTAATGATCAAAAGGTTTCAAATTTTGTAATTTTAATGGTCGATATGAGACATTTTCTCGTTTAACGGCGTAAAGATATCCAAATCAATTAAATTTTTGTTAGAAAATTCTTTAAACTATTTAAAACAAGATCTATACTCTTGATCTTGATTACAAGACTCCTTTCATCATTTTTTAAAGAATATTCATTTCCAGCCGTTCATTTTTGTGTCCACTCGATGGATAAGAGAACAATGTTGAAATTGTATGAAATTTGATTTTTAAACACTTCAAGTAGTATAGATCATGTTCAACGGTGCCGATCGTCGATTTAGAGACTCCATCATAAAAAACAAATGGGTGGCAACGGAACCTGTTTGCTATCGATAGTATTCTAGCTCAACTATATATATATATATATATATATATATATATATACATATCATTTCATTTAGGATAGTAGGATTAAAAAAAAAAAAAAAATTATTAGAGTCATAGACAGTTAAATAAAGCACGTCACACTATTAGAGATCGAAAAGATAATAGTCGCCACCACATTGGCGCGAATGTGGATTTGCAGTGGGGAGATGTTGGGGAGATGTTGTCGACCCCAATCATCGCTTTACCTAAACTATTTGTAGGTGTGGCCATTGAGACACCCTTCAATTATTAGAGGGGATTTAGGGCCCATTTTTTCTCATGTTGTTTGATATTAGGGTTAAGGTTATGTGATTAATTAGCATCTTTGTCACATGCATCACAGTTTAAACCAAGGTATCAGAAACTTGAAGAACTTTCCAATTCCTAGCTAGTATTTTTGTACTATAGCTTTCCTTTTAAGTGTAAATTGAAAGGATATACTTGGGTTCTCCGCGCACTTTCTCGAATCATTTTAAAAAATATGCACACTTTATATGTTAAACCCGTGGTAAAAAAAATTTGTTAATACGAGAAGCTAGTAATCTCAAAAAGAATTAATCTTGTATTGTAAATATACAGATAGTATTGCTCTTACTTTAATTGCTTATTGTTGCGTATGGCGACCAATGAGTTAGTGTCTATCATATTTAAGTTGATTAGGACAAGAGGAGTTTCTCATTGATGAGTTGGACCACATGGTATGGTGTAGATTTATTTAGGTTCCATTATCATATTTAGATTCTATTATCGTATTATCAATAAAAAAATAAACTCCAGGACACATAAGCTAGATTATGAAGCTTTAATAACTCTATCCTTGACTCCCTTTATGTAATTTGGTTTCGAGGTGCTTTTTACAATTTTTTAAGCATTGTATATAATGTGGCTAGCTGCAGATTAGAACAATTGAACTGCAACTGTTTATACTTAAAAAAGTTTGGAAACTTTTGATCCTTGTTAATTTCCATTAAAAATCAACACAAAGAGGTTAAGAGTTGGTGGAAAACAAATGCATGCATGTAACCAAGAGATATACAGCATACTCAACATTCCACCTAATTCCTCAATTGTTAGGGTTGTTCGATCGTTGGCGCTAACCATTAATCCTAAAAGCTCGAACTGTTAGAAATACGCAACTAATTCACTTAAAACGTACAGAAACAGCGCCCACGGGTCTCGATTATGACTCGGCCCACCTGACCTCACGCCACTTCGAACATGACTCGACTTAATCCAACCTCACGTCATTTCGAACATGACTCGGCCCACATGGCCTCCCGCCACATGGCAGGATGCTGGCCGATTTAAGCCAACAAGGATATCTATCTATACATAGTTAATGGGGACAATTGCTTATATACTTTTTAAAAGTTTCCGACTTTCTTATTTATTCCGTTTATAAGGTTAATATTAATAATACCATTTTAATGTTCCAAGTGCTTTCGAATATATTTGTAGAGTTATATTTTATTAGTGAATTGTTATAAACAGCCGTTATTTCTGTAAAATTATTATTTTATCCTTTCAATTATATCCATCTACTATCGTCACCAACTTTTCTTATTTGTCCTTAAGTTATGAACAAAAATAAGTATTTGGACTTCTTCTCTTTTAAATATACTCTTCTATCGACATTAATTTTTTTTATTTGCTCTTAGGTTAGGAGCAAAAACATTATTTTTGACTTATTTTTAATTATGATATAAATTTAAACTGGATTTAAGCCGCCAAAACTTAACATGTACTAACAATAGGGTATTTTTAAATAACAAAAAAAATATACAAGTGTTATATTTAAAACGAAATAAAATTAGAGATAAGTAAAATATTTTAAAAATATTGAGAGGTATACAGATAATTATCTCTGGTCAATGAGGTGGCAACCTAAGAGGTAGGATTCCCTTTTCCTTTTTAGTTTGTTTGTTTTTGGATCTCTTCTTTCTCTTTATAAGCACTTAAAAAAAAGAGGAAAGGAGAAAAAGTAACTTGCAAGAATTATTAGTGCCTTCAAAAACAAACAAGGTATGGAGTACTCTCACCTAATATTCTAAACATTCAATGTTTGTTGAAGCTATAGTTATCAAAGGAGTTGGCCTAAACTTTTTGGGAATTATGAAAAGAAGAAAAAAGTTAATGGAGCTAGATGACAATGATCATGAATCCTAAGGAAGTTGGGCTATGTTTCGCAAAAATGTGCTTTTGATTCATGTAGTGCAGGTATGGTGCACATGGGATGTCACTACAACAAAAATGATCTATAGCAATACTTTTAAATGTAGGTACATGTCAAAAAAGTGTTGCTAGCTAAAATTACCGACACTTTTAAAAAGTGTTGCTATATGTGGGGTCGCTAGGTATATAGTGACAGTTAAAGAGTGTCGCTATAACCTAAAAGAGTGCTGCTAATTTACCAATACTTATTTAAGCATTTAGCAACCGCCGAAACTCTATCTCGTTGGCTGCGGTGGCGGAGGAGGACGACAGCAAAGGCTCTTCGTTTAGAATTTCAGTGGATTGAGTGAAGAGAGAAGAAAATAAGGTAATTGATTTTTCTTTCTTTTTTTTTTTCTGTTTGTAATCGGGTCAAATGGACTGGGTGTGATGGGTTGAGTAGAGTAATCTTTTATTTTTGATTGAATTGGGCTTTATATTTAGGCATAAGTAGATGTTTTTTTAAGTTTTAGCATAAATAAAATATTTACTTAAAAATGTTTCAAATATGTGTCCCTATAACCTACTTCTGTTGTAGTGTGTGGAACATGAGCATCATCTATGGCAAGTTGTAGCTTTCCATTGCACATGGGCACGTAGCTTAGACGTACAACAAGCCTAGTTAATGTGGAGAGGTAATCAAGTATCTTCTAATATTCTTTTTAAGTGATGTTAGGTACAAACTTTAATTAAGCGGTTGTTTGGTTTTCCGAAAATGTTTTAAAAATTATTTTTTTTGCCTTTCGAATCTTAGAAAAAAAAATCTAGTAGAATTTTTTTTTTTCATCTCATTCGATATAAAAATTAGGAAAAAAATCAAATACCGTCCTGCCGTTTAACACTTTCTCATTTTAGTACATTATGATTAAAAGTGTATCACTTTAGTATGTTATGGCTTCATTTTTTTCTTTTCGTTATACCCTCCGTTAACTTTCCGTTATACTATGTAGCTTAAAATGTATAATTTAAGTGCCATATGGTTTTTTTTTTTTTTTTTTTTTTTTTTTTNGGGTTAAGGTGGAGTTAGAGTACTTTTGTGCTTGGTTGGGGATTGGAGTTAGTCCAGGATAATGAAAAATAGTGTTTGATTGGAGTATGTGGGATAAGAAGGATAGTGAGTTATTATGAATAGAAAATAGTGTTTGGTTGGAGTTTGGTGGGATTAGATGGGATTAACTAACCCGCCCATTTTTAAAAGTGTTTGGAAATACAATGGGGGTTAAGGGGTTATTCCACCCCTTAACCCCCAACCAAACGGATAGGTGGCTTAGTACTAATACAAACCAACGCACCAAATGATAAAGGGGTACCTGTGGGAGTTTTTATTCAAATGATTCCTACATTTTGTATGAGAGTTGTACGATTCCCCTTCATCTGCTTCCTCTACTCACTCTGCATCTCAAAAGGATTTGCTGGCATTAAGAAAAAAAAAAAAATTTTCAAATACCACCACCTATAATTTCGTGAATTTTTATTTTAGTATGTTGTGATTTAAAATGTATCACTTTAGTACCAAATAGTTTCGTTTTTCTCGTTTCGTTATCCTTTTCGTTAATTTTTTTGTTATTCCTTCTGTTGACTCCCCGTTAAAATATATAGAAAAAAAACTTCAGATACTCCCTGTGGTTTATCAAATATTCATTTTACTACCTCATGGTTTACAAAATTTTGTTTTAATACCCTATAATTTTAACTTTCTTATTGATTAACGAAAAAATTAACGAAAAGGATAACGAAAAGAGAAAAAAGAAACCATAAAATGATACAGTTTAAACCACGAGATACTAAAGTGAGAAAATTCTGGATAGTATTTGAAGTTTTCTCTATAAAAGTTATAAAACAGATTATTTTCTATATATATATATATAGATATTCTAATGCAAGTAGTATGAAATTGGATTTAGTACTTGATTTACTTTACACGAGCTCTAGAACATGTCTCTGCTCTAGAAGTGAAAATAAGCTTTTTGCAAAAGCAGAAGCAATAATTTAAGCTCCATCTAGCTAGTAGCATGAGTGGAAAGGTAATTGGGAGATCCACCGAAAAGGATTTATTTTATTATTAAAGATATCAAATCCTGCAGCGTTACCAAACTCACCAAATTCTCCAAGTTATATAACCATCTAAAAATAATAATAATAATAATAATAATAATAATTATACACTTTGCTAACAATTACTAATAAACTAGAAATAATCCCCACCATAAACAATTCGCCCTTATTTCATTTCATCCTAATTTTCCATTCCTCCCCCCCGCCTGTGATTATTACTAATTACTATTATTATTACAATCACAACAACACTAGAGGCCCAACATAAAAATTACAAAGAAAAAAAAAAAGAAAAAAAAAGAAGAGAAATTAAGAGATGAGAAAAAGGGAGTTTTACAGAGCGAGATCGGTGGTAGCCTCCGAATTCCCAAAATACCCCTCCGAGGTTTTGGGATGTTATAGGAAGAGGAGGGGGGAGAGGAGGAGGAGGAGGGGTAGAAGCGGGGGAGAGGAGGAGACGGGGTTGTTTATGGAAGGGGGAGTGGCGGAGATGTAATTACCGGGAGGGGGAGGGCTATAATAGTAAAACGGGAAGTAGGGCAAGAAGGGGTTCGGCGGCGGCGGCGCCGGGTAGTACACGGACGACGGCGGCGGGGGACACGTGGCGGTGGTCGGCGGAGGAGGAGGAGGGGAGGGGAGGGGTTGGCACGGGTTGTCGCACGAGGCGCACATTGTGCACGTGACCCCGTCCTTGATCAGGGCCGTCGCCGCGGAGATCGACGGTGCGGAGGGGGAGATGGGTGTGAGTGTGAGCGCACTGTCTCTTCTGCGTCGCTTGGGAGCCGTTAGATATAACAAGTGGTCGGTGATTTGTTGTAATCGTACCGCGAGTAACGCTTGCTGCTACAGCTACACAGCCACTCGCAATCCTATTATTATTATTATTATTATTATTATTATAATATAATATATTACGTGCGTCTTAATTGTCGCTGTTTATAATTACTCGGTAAAGATAAAATAAAAAATAATAAAAATACTGTAATGACCACTCGGGTGATCGGGGTGACGTGGCGCAACGAGGGCCATTGACGTGATTCGGACGCAGCTCGCACGTGTTGGGTGGGATTCACAGTGACACCATCGACACGTGCGTAGCCACTGCGTTGAGATTCGTGCGCGGACGGGCACATAGAGAGAGGGAGAGGGTGGGTGTAAACGGTCGGTGTGTGTGGCGGGCGGCCGTCTAGCACGAGATTATTACTGAAGCGCACGTGCATCGTGATTCGCGTGGGATGATAAAAACTCGTTGTTATTATTAAATTTATTACGATTCTGTTTGGACTAACTTATCCTTTTCATTTTATCAGTATTTAGTTTGGATTAAATTTTGGTCGTCAAATCGACCTAATCGAGTTTTATACCAGTTGGTGTAGATTAAAATCGACTTATCTTAATTAATTTCCTACGGAAAACGTTTGTTCATTCCAGTGGCACCACACTTTGCATATGTATGCGTGCGAATGGACGATTGGATTTAGTGCAGGAACGGACGGCCGAGATTTGAGATTGGAAGAGGGGTTCGTGTGTGTGTGTGCGCCAAGGAGTGTGTGGGGTTGTGAGGAGTAGTGGGTCGATGGAATCATACAAGCCAGCTATGTAATAAGATGGCCGTTGGTATGTGTGTGTATTGGCATGTGAAGGAGTGGGGGCCATTCCTCTTTGTTGGAACACTTCAAGGAGATGAGGAGAAAGAAAAATGGTGGGGACCCTCAATTAGGGTTTTGAATCATGATGACGGTGATGATAAAGAAAGAGAATGTGTGTGAAAGAGATGATGATCGGGTGGGTGGTCAATTGACGGCTAAGGGAAGATATATACAACTTAATCGCCCGTTTCCTTCCTTATATGCTACTAGATAGGGTATCTGTCATGATGTCGCTGCTGAAGAAGTTTCAGCTTAGAGCTTCTGCTCTAACACAGAAAATATTAATTAACCATACACGGTAGTGGGGATGCATACTGGTGCACCATCAAAAAGCCAGCGAGTGAGATTTTTATGAGCAAATATGATCTCTCATAGGATTGTTTCGGATTTATAAGCTATAATATGAAATCTAAAGGAGCCAATTTCACCCAATTAAGCCGAGCAAAACAAATTGATTTGGTTCAGATTCGGTGTATTTATTTTGAGGAAAAATTTGTTGGCTCTTGGTAGAATTGCTACGTCATGTTGTAAAGTTATTGTGGAAGTTTCTACAAGAAGATTCTCTCTCTCGTGCACTTTTCGTAGCACTTTTTAAAGTTGGGGGGAAAGATGGTCAAACACAAACTATATATATATAGTTGCGATATCTTATAAGCAAAGAAACTAATGGGTCTTTTTTTGTTTTAAAAAAATAATAATAATATAGCAAAGATATGAGAGAATCAAAGGATCATACATTAATTTAACCAGTTTTAGCATGTGATGCTTATTACATAATCCTTAAAATATGTGCTCAAACAGTTTGTTTTGTATATATAATACGTTGGGGTTGGGTGGAAGAAGAAATTAATTAACTGGAATCAAGGATGATCAAAGGTGTAAGACCAATTAAGGTTTGATTTGATTTGTGAGTTCATTGAGATATTATAGGTATAGAAGAGAACATTGGTCTTTTTGGAAATTCATTATTTGGGTGTTGAATCGACAGCGTCGACATGAATATTGCGTATTATATATATGAGAAAAATATTTTTGCGACCCACATGATATCTTCAAGAACTAGAGCTTGGTAATAAAGCTACACAAAAGATCTATATATCCCCAACCAAACACTATTTTCTATTCATAATAACTCACTATCCTTCTTATCCCACCTACTCGAACCAAACACTATTTTTCACTATTCTAGACTAATTCCAACCCCCAACCAAACACAAAAATACTCTAACTCCATCTTAATCCTAAACCTAACCCTATTTCTGGAATAACTAATTTTTTCTTAACCCCGAACCAAACGGTAGCATAACGTCTTGGTCAAGCTCAGGAGTGCTTTGGTAGGCATGTGCTAAAGTAATTTAGTATTTGACACACGTAGCCACTAAATATATTAGGAAAACTCTACTTGTACACTCTTGAAAAGAGTGTATGATGTATATTCACTCATTTTAAGGTGGATGAATTTTATTAGTTATATCGACATAACTAGTAAAATGTACATCCATCCATTCTAAGATGAAATAAATTTTATTAGTCGCAACAGTATGATTAATAAAAAAATATACATAAATAGTATTATTCAATATGTCATTGATTATTTTTAGATAGAGACAGAAAGAGAGGGAGTGCCTACACTCCTTAAAAGAGTGATAGCGAATGCACGGAATTTTAAAGCACTCAGGTACTCCAAATTAACCTCAGTGTTTGATTGAGGATCTCACCTATTGATCATAAGCAGTAGAACCGCATTAACAGATCCAAGAGTGATCTAAATTATGAGTAAATATATTTATAACAAATTTTACTATTACTAGAGCAAAGTAATTTAAATTATGGCTAAATATAACACACCTATTTTGACAATATCAAAAATAAAAAGGACTAGGTGCAAAACCTAACTAAATGAGAAAAAAAAAGAAAAACTATAAAATGTTGTTGTTTACAAAATTTAAAGGATTTTGTTTTGTTTTTTTTTCGACCAGCCGAATTATTCGTGAATAATTCACGAATTATTCGCAAATTATTACCGAATTATTGAAAATATGAATAAAAAATTTATAATTTTATTNATTTTTTTTTTTTTTTTTTTTTTTTTTGCGGGGGGGACTCATCTAGAGTCGTAGTTGGGTTCATAGAGAGGGACCGAGTCGGGACCCTAGTTAGTAAATTCGCGAATTATTCGCGAATTATTGAAAATCTGAATTAAGCAGTCCGTTTACAAATTTTTTCAAAAGAAAGAGAATTATTCGCGAATTTTTCGACCAGCCGAATTATTCGTGAATAATTCACGAATTATTCGCAAATTATTACCGAATTATTGAAAATATGAATAAAAAATTTATAATTTTATTTTTAAATATAAATTATTTTATATTTTATATCATATATTTTATATTTTATATCGAATTCATTTTTTAAATTAAAATTTTTACCAAATTTAAAATTAAAAAATAAATTTTATACGTATTATATAATTACCGAATTTTCGCCGAATCCAAATTATCTATGATCGGAACACGGGACTAAACCAGGAGCAACATCACCCGTACGTGTCACAATTTCATTGGGTCGATGAACGGATGACGTGGTAGGTGTTGGGTGGTTAAAAATTCCTCCGCGGCCGTGGGCCCCACGGATAGTATCTAATTATAGTAGCGGGGCCCACGTTGCTGATGAGGTCGAGCTCGACAAGTCATATGGAATCTGGGACAGCATCCGTTCCCTTGGTGGGGTTGCTATCAGAGAGACCTCGACAGCTAACGCGCACTTTTTTTTTTTTTTAAAGAAAAAAATAGTATGTTATTTATTTATTTATTTTTTTAAAATAAATTTAGTTAAAAATATTACTTGATTAAGATTCGGACTTAAAAACTTGATAGCAACCACTAGTCCGTTATCACTTGTGAAAACAAAATATTTATTTTTATTAATCTTTTTTAAAAAATAGTTTACTATCTACTTTATTATTTATTATTTTTAAAAATAAATTTAACTAAAGCATAAAATAATAAAAAAAATTTGAACTTGACTTGAAATATCAGTTATCAAATTCTTTGCAGCCTAGGCAAGGGCCAGTCGAGAAAATTACGTTACGTGCGATGAGAAAGTACAAAAGAAAAATACTGTTTATTTTCTATTTCGTATATTACAATTGTATTTTGCATATTACAATGGGTCAGTTATGATATATTTTCTGCGATCCCATCGAAAAATACAGAAGCATATCCTTATATTTTTTTTTCTTAACTCCATTTTATTTAACGATGTTGGGTAGAGCTTAATACTAAATTAAGCCTTATAATATTTGGACATTTTACATTCTGGCTTTAAATATTTAGCTTAAATTATTATTATGAGATTTAAATTAAAAAATATAACAGTTATTGTTCAAATAATAAAATTATTATAATTTCAAAACACATAGGGAGATAGTTTATTATTTTCGTGCTTACAAAAATTAGCAATTTAGTAGCAAAAATATGTATATTTCTACCACTCTGTTAATCCAAAAGGAACGGCATAATAACAAATTTGTTACGTAAATATAAAGATATACCGTATCTAGATAGGTAGTAATAATAGTAGGCTCTACCCAATTATAATATTTCAAAAATATTATTATATATTTTATGTTTGAATTGATAAGGTTACGTAACTTTGAGTAAAATTAATGAGTAGGGGTCAACATCATCACGAATGAAATAATTAGGATGTAAATTTTATAGCTATATTATATTATAGATATATAAATAGTATTACTTATTTAACTATTGGTTCCAAAAGTTGACATGAAGTACCCTGCTATATATATATATATATATATATATATATAGAGTGAGGCTACTATGCTATCGGAAGCACGGAGCCTTCCGTGCTTCCAGCTCGTTTTCGATGTTGCGACTTTCGAATCGTCGATCGGCTCCGTTAAACTTGATCTAGAGTATTTGAAGTACCTAGAAAATAAATTTTATGATTTTACGATATCATTTGCCTAGTGAACGAAGGGGCTCAAAATCAACGGCTGAAAATAAAAATCTTACAAAATGTGATAATATGATATTAAAATTTTAAATCAAAGATATTGATCTTGTTTTATATAGTATAAATAATTTTCTATCAAAATTTCACGTGATTTGGATGTTTCTACACCGTTAAACTTGCAAACGGCTTACTACGACCATTAAAATTTATTGATTTTGAGCACATTCGATCACTAGGCAAATGATATCGAAAAATAATAAAATTTATTTTCTAGGTACTTCAAATACTCTAGATCAAGTTTAACGGAGCCGATCGACAATTCGAAAGTCGCAACATCGAAAACGACCTGGAAGCACGAAAGGCTCCGTGCTTCCGATAGCATAGTAGCCTCACTCTATATATATATATATGCTTACAACACAATTAGCATAAATTGCATTTAAAAAATAAATAATATATTCAATTAAAAAATTTTATGCTATACAAAGTATAAAAAAGTTTTTAAATTTTAAATTTTATTGTATAGTTTAATATTAGTTTTGACTGATCCTTATAAATGTAAATATAAATCTAAATTATTAAATATGAAAGGTAACGATCTGCATATTTTATTTTTTCTGAGAAAAATATAATATACTATTCATTTCGTTATTTTTTAAAAATAAATTTAGTTAAAAATATAAATCAATTAGAATTTGAACTTACCAACTCGAATATCCACAACCAAACTTTTTAACACTTGGATATAAAAATTATCAGTGTAAGAATGATAAGATACTACCAACTGTCCCTAGAGCGAGTGATAAAGAATTTGGTGGTTGGTATTCGAGACCCAAATTCGAATCTTAATTGATTCATATTTGCGGTTAAAGTTTATTTATAAATGAAATAAACGAAGCGGTTGCCTACTATCTATCTCTCAAAAAACAGAAAAAAAAAAAGAAGAGAAGATAAGATACTGCACTGAATTTAGAATCTGCAGAGACTCTGAACTGGAAGTAAAGAGGCAAAGTTTTACATATTGGAAAAAGATCATGAGCTAATTATTTTATAATTTAAATAAATTTATTTTTTAAAAATAATGGAGACTATTGCATATATATGGTACTGTTCCCTCAAACTGTGTGTATATATATAAAAAAGAGAGCTTTTACTAAGCGACTCCATTATTTAAGAATGTCTATGCTTGCAGATACTTTGACGATTATGAATTTTTTTTTGAAAAAATTTATTTATAAGCATAGCATAAATTAATTATAATAATAGCTTCGTTTACTTACATTACAGAGTTTTTTGTTTTTTCTTTTTCATTTTTTCATAAGTAAAATTAAGTTAAAGCATCTACGGAACAAAAGCTAGAAAACCGAATACGACGAACGGAACCTTCCGGAATGTTCCCCTACCTTCCAGTGGCGGCGGGAACGATCTCCAAGGCTCCGGCACCAACAGCAACACCGACACCAGCTCCGACCCCGGCGGTGGCGGCGGCGACGATCTCCACGAGCACCTTCTCGTCGTACTCCTTCCGCCGCTGCGGCGCGAACGCGGCGCCGGTGGGGTCGCCGGCGAAGCCGAAGCCGAAGCCGTAGCCCAGCCCCGCCGGCCCGATCGCCGCCGAGGACGCGAACCCCAGCATCATCCGCACGTACGCGTCCCGGATCTTCGCCAGCCACCGCCGCGGCGACGCCGACCGCAGGAACCGCAGCCGCGGCGCGATCCGCACGCGCCAGAAGGGGCGCCGCCGCCGCTCTCCGCCGCCCAGCTCCGCCCGCTCCACGCGGCGGCGCCGCCGCCGCAGATCCGACCCCGCCGCGTCGAGTCGGTGGTACGCGCGCCGCCTCCAGTAGCCCTTCAACCCGCCCCGGTAAGTCTCCTTCTCCTCGATCTCCATCGATCTCGATCTCGATCTCCTCCCCCTCCCACAGCACTCTTTATTTTTCCTTTTTTTTTGTTTTTTCGAAATCCCTCTTCGCTTCGATCGATTCGAGTTTCGTGTTGTGATATAAAAATGGTTGGCGTGGTTATCGCATTCGCATTTAGGGCGAGGGATTGCTTGCAGGTTCGCGCCAAAGTGGGACAAATAATTCCCTAGACACCTTTCACCACGTCATCGGTGGACCGATGGTTCCTTCCACATTTTTTTTTTTTTTCCTCTCTAAATTTTAATCTAACAAATCTAAAAACTCACTCTTCGAGAAGATATACATAAATAGAGGTCGAAACTAGTTACCGAGAAATAATGTTTTTGTGGGTCCACGATGACGTGGTGGACCATGTCCGCGCAGTTATTTTCCTAGGCCGCGAAGGGTTTTGGGTGCATTTAAGAAAGCGGATCCGCTCACCGCCACTTGCTCACGGGGGCACTGAAGAGATGGAGCTACTTTATTATAATACCGCACCGTCAAATCAGGACCGTAGATTTGGGCTGCATATGCGACAAGATGGGCGCCGCATTAAATTGCGCTGACTCTGTCGGATGAGGTACACGAGACAGATACAGGTAGGTGTTAGGAGTAAGTAGCTGGCGGGGTCCAGATCTGATCCAGAACCGTCCGTTGAGCGTTGGACGGTGATGGTGCCTACTCTAGGACTGTGCCCGTACTATGGGCGACCGCAGCTCACGTGAAAAATGAATGTGAGCTTCGGCTGCGGCAACAGCTTGTCATGGGCCGTACGTGCTCGGCCCATTAACCCACGTACTTAATATTATCTGGTAGTTGGGCCGTGCTCCGTTGGGCCTCCAAAACAACCCCTTTAAATCACTAGGACAATTGTTGGATTGAGCCCAAAATCTTTTTTTAAAAAAAATAAAATGAAAAATATATCTTGCTTATTGGAAATTAGGCCTCCAGTAGTTTATTGTCAAAAGCTTAGCTTAAACATGTTTATTCATTTGCATTATATGAGCCAATTTGCATGAACTTTTCTTGGGTTAAAATAGGATTGGGGTTGAATTCTCAAGTGACTTGTTAGATGTGTTGGCTTAAATGTGTCAACATCTTACCCTATGGTAAGAGGCCAGGTTAGGCTGAGTCACATTTGAAATGGCGTGAAGCTGGATAGGCCGAGTCATGTTCGAAGTGACATGAGGCCGGATGGGCCGAGTCATAATTGAGATCCATGAGCGTTGTGTCTATAAACTTTAAGTGATTTGGTTGCGTATTTCTAACCGCTCGAATTTTTGAAATTAATGATTAGTACCAACGATCCGACAAGATGACCCATTGGATAACCCAGAATTAAGAGTGATTATTTCCAACCAAATAGGTTAAAGATGGTTCAGCAACTATGCGGTCGAATTTTGTCGGGTTTGGGTTTAAGTTGAACCCATATATAGTGTGTAACCACTAAAGAAATTCCACTCCAAACCACAGTTTTCTTAAAACGGACTCAGAAATTCTCTTACTACGTTATGTGCATGCGTTGAAGGACAATATATGGGTCTTCAACAAAGTAAACTATATATTTCCCCAGTAAACACTAAGAACGCATAGGTTATGATTAAAACTAAAGAAAAAAAAAATCCTTTCATAATTCAATAGACTTGTATAAATGTTATCATATGTATTGACTTAAGCATTATTTATACACAAACAGAACATTATTGTCACGCTCCAACTATGTTGCGCAAGAGGGTGCCCTCTTCTTATAGAACAATCTGACTAATTTTTATATTTACCTAGGGAATGGTGGGTTTTGATTAATAATGCATCATCATTAGATCATTAATCAAAACTCTATTAGGGCCTAAATATTTTTAGTCTCCAAAGTAAGTAGTTGCTTTCGCATCAAGTTAAGAAGGATAGAGACGTTTTAAAGCTATTTGCCACAATACTTTGTTAGGGTCCATGGTCCAAAAATAATTAAAAGTAACAGAGACTTGGATGATATGATTGTTGATAATAATAGGTCTTTTCTGGGGGAAAAGGATTGTAGATAATAACCTTACTTGTATTTAGTTGTTTATACACCTTATCATGTTCTTAATCTTAGCAACTTGATGCACATTTCACGCTCAAAATTACAACTGTAACTTTTTTCCCCCCCCTTCATAATTGTTTTAGAGAGAGAGGGAGAGAGATTTGTGTTCGAAACATGAATCGACTATATATGAAGATGAAAATGGCAAAAGCAGGGGTAATGGAAGGGAATCACAAAGATAGCATAATTTTGTTTCCTTTATTTATAATTTTAAATGCTTAATTTGGATTCTATATGAAGGAAATAATGGCATGTGATTAGACACTTTACCCTCTTTTATCCCCAATTCGATAAACCGCAAGTTTCAATTATAATTTGATTTTGATACATGAATGTCTAATTCTTGATTTAGTTGTTAACTAAATGTGGAGATAAGGCTAATAATAACTTTCATTATCATTATCTGTGACGAAATAGATGTGTTTTTAAATTTAATTTGTAAAGTTTCAACTATCTAATAGGTAAAAGACGAGCTGAATTTATAAATTGTAAAAGACTCATTTATTTGTAAAGTTTCAACTATCAAATAGGTAAGATTTTACAAATTTAATTATATATATATATATACATATATATATATATCTAATCTAATCTATTTAAGTTATTGTTCGTTGGCCAGCTCGTAATCGGCTTGTTTATTAACAAATCGAACACGAGCTGAATTTTTCGGTTCGATTCTTTAACGAGTCAGCTGGTGTTCTGAATACGAATCGGTCCAAGCTCGCTCGTGTTCGGCTCGTTAGCACCCCTAGCCGACAACATGCGAATGCGAATATGGGCAGGATAGTTCTGTGTTCTTTGCGAAAACGATCCATAAACATGTGGCCACCTCTTATCTTCCTGCATTTACTTTATATACACACTTTTCCGTCTGAAGGACACTTTGCCTATAGCCCACAGCTCGGTAAGAGTCCGATAGCTGTGGAAAAATATACATGTGCAAAGGAAACAAAGACAAATTCAACAATAATATCATCTTCGTAGATAGAAGTTTGAATTCGTTCCGTGTCTTAGAAGGCATTCGTAAACGCTTGATTCTTTTAACTTGTTCGTTTTCTCTTGTTCTTTTATAAACGTTGTTGTCTCCCTTTGGGTCTTTTTTGTCTTTGGCTAGTAACTAAGTTTGTTTTATATAAAGAATGAAACAGATAACTTGTTAGTTTTTAAAAATATATATAAAAAATGTTAAGATTGAATAAAGCGGGTAGCGTGCTATTCTTCTCTCAAAAAAAAAAAAAAGTTAAGGGCATGATCGTCCATTTTTTTAAAAAAAGGGCGGTTGTGATTCGTCCTTGGCCTTTTTCTTTTTTTTTTTAAGACGATTGATTAATTCGTTCTGCATAAAAATTTATGTCTCACAACCTTAACTAATTAGGTGATTAGTATTTAATTAATGAATTAACAAAAATTCTTATGTAGGAAAACGAAATAGAGAAAAAGAAAATGTTGCTGTTATTATTATTATTATTATTGTTGTTGTTGTTGTTGTAATCATTAATATTAGTCATTTCCACTGCAACCGCTCCCTTCAATAGTTCCATGGACGAGGTAGAAGAGAGAGAGAGAGAGAGAGAGAGAGGNTTCTTCTGTTAATTAGGGTTTCTCCAGCTAGGGCTGGCGGGGGTCAAGGGAGCCCTAATCGTGCTCTCCCTCTCGGCCCTCATCCCGCGCCGGGGACTCTTCGGCTCCGAGCCCGCGCGCCGCCCTCGCCGGCGCCGGCGCGGCGCGGCCATGGCGTGGGCGGTGCGGCTCTCGGGCTTCTTCTCCGCGGCGGTGGTGATCGTGGTGCTCTCCCCCTCCCTCGAGCCCTTCCCCCCGGCCGAGGCCGAGGCCGTCCGCTTCCCCTTCCGCCGCGCCCCGCCCTTCCCCGACGCCGCCGAATGCGGCGCGGCCTCGGCCTCGGCCTCGGCGTCGGCCTGCGACGCGGCCCTCGTCCACATCGCGCTGACCCTCGACGAGGCGTACCTCCGCGGGTCGATCGCGGCGGTCCACTCCGTCCTCCGGCACGCGCGCTGCCCCGGGCGCGTCTTCTTCCACTTCGTGCTCTCCGACCGGGGCCTGGCCCCCGCGGTGGGGTTCGTGTTCCCGGGGCTCCGGTTCCGGTGCTACTACTTCGACCCGGCGCGGGTGCGGGGCCTGATCTCGAGCTCGGTGCGGGAGGCGCTGGAGCAGCCGCTGAACTACGCGCGCAACTACCTGGCGGAGCTGCTGGAGCCGTGCGTGCGCCGCGTCATCTACCTGGACTCGGACCTGGTGGTGGTCGACGACGTGGCCAAGCTGTGGGCCACCGACCTGCGCGGCCGCACCGTCGGCGCCCCCGAGTACTGCGCCGCCGCCAACTTCTCCGCCTACTTCACCCCGCGCTTCTGGTCCGACCCGCGCCTCGTCGCCGCCGCCGCGTTCGGCCGGCGGAGGCGGCGGCCGTGCTACTTCAACACGGGGGTGATGGTGCTGGACCTGGAGCGGTGGCGGCGCGGGGGCGCGACGGCGCGGATCGAGCGGTGGATGCGCGTGCAGCGGCGGGCGCGGATCTACGATCTGGGGTCGCTGCCGCCGCTGATGCTGGTGTTCGCAGCTGCCGCGACCTCCACCCGGGCCCCGTCAGCCTCCTCCACTGGAGCGGCAGCGGCAAGCCCTGGGCCCGCCTCGACGCCCGACGCCCCTGCCCCCTCGACCACCTCTGGGCCCCCTACGACCTCTTCTTCTTCTCCTCCTACTATCCTCCCCCCGGCCCACACCACCCCTACTACCACCACGCTCACCGCCTACTCCCGGTAATTTATTGATTAATTAATTAATTAATTAAGTCCCAAAACAAAAAAAAAAAAGGAAAAAATATTTAGGGGTAGCCGGGTAGGGGAAAAAACCAAACCATCTCATCCACCGCCCGTCGCCCGTCGCCGCCACGCTCTACAAAAGTCGCGCCGCCGTCCATCGCCGTGCTTCGACAGTCGTGCTAGGGAAATTCTTTGTTCAATATTTTATTTATTTTGGGCTGGGCTGGGCTGGGCTGGGCTAAATTTCGAGACTAATAACCCCCCCCATCGCTTTTTACCTGCTTCTCAATGCCCCCCCCTGAATTTTGAATCGCTTTATAATAATAGATATAAATAAATAAATATATATATATATATATGAGTTGTTATACTTAAATAAGAAAATTCTACGAATTAATTAATATATAAATAAATAATATATATATTTGTTTTGTTAACGAATTAACAATTTAGAAAAGGTGTTGCAGAGGAGGAGGTGGGTGTTTTAGGTATGTGTGTGTGGTTTAGACAAATTAGACTTTGCACTACAAGCTAGATATATAGATGTGCGCAGTGAATTAATTTGAGTGAGAGATAGAACTTATATTATTAACATATAATTTGAAGCATGAGGGGGGTAATTGCGAAACGGGGAAAAGGATATGGAGGTGTTCTTTTTTCGTGTAATTTGGCTCGTATTTTGTTTCCCATGTTGTCATTGAAAATTCTTACGTTCTTTTGTGTGCTGTAATTATGGGAGGCGATTTGTATGTAATTTACTTGTTCTATTGTTTGATTGATGCCTCTTGCGAATAAATAAACAGATTTCATTAATTTTTTTTAAAAAAACTTTTCCAATTTGGAGTTGTTGTTTTTATTATTTATCTATTTCCGCTCGTTGGGACTGCCACGTGTCGGTTACGGCTTAATAATAATCGGTAAAAATGCCAGCTTTATAAGCATACGATGCATTCCTAGGTCATCCGAGCTACTTCCCTTCCACTGCAAGAACAGAATCTTTTTGGCCCAAAAAAGAAAAAAAAAAAGAAGGAAAGAGCTGCTACTTTTCAGTGGAATTAGCCTACCACATCACTTGTGCACCAGAGAACGCGTCCGGTCTATGGACCGGGTGCACGTAAAAATTGTCCGCTAACAGTACACGAATCGTACAGCTGGTTTCGTTTGTTCTTGTGGCCGTACGTACTTAAGCTTAAACAAACACTATTATTATTATTATTATTAGGTGCATTATTATTTGATATTTCTTTTTTTTTTTCCATCTCATAATTAATTATTTTTTATTTATTAGATGCATGATACAACAATATCTTAACTTATGCTATACCCAAAAAAATATAATAAAATTAACGTGACATATTAACAACAATCTGTAAAACAGTACACGTTTATACTAGCTGGTTACATGTTATAGCCAATGTGCTGTACTGATCCCAAGTTGCATCTAACATTCTAGGATTTTTATTTAAATATTAAAAACATATTAGATTTTTTTTAAATGGCTATTTTTTTTTTCTTTTTAGAGATGATTTTTGTTTTGCTTGTTTTTGAGTCCTTGGAAGGGGATCAAAAAGATTATTTATATATAAACATATATGTATTAGTGTGGAACTGTGTTGCAATGTGCCAAAAAGTTATCAACCACACCAATCCAGTTATCCAATTTCTCAATTTTTATAATTTGTATAATGGATAAATTGGGATACTTTATTTTTATGAGCAATAATATCCACATGCATCTCATATTAAAATATAATCTCCGTGTGATGTACATTAAAATTTTATAAATTTTTAAATTTGAGAAGTGTAAAATGTACATCTTTATATGAGGTGTATATTTGAGTGCGATTGGGTCCATTTCTTTGTCGCACTCAACACGCGTCTCTCTCTCTCTCTTCGATGCTTTTGGTCTTATATTCATTTGAGCGATGGGGACGCCCCATCCGACAGTGTTTAATTAGTTGTAACTTGTAACTTGCAATAGCAGTTTATACGCACTCTTGCATGAAATTAATTTTAATGTGATACGGGTTGAACCAAATTCGCGTTATTAACTTCTGTTTTCAGTAACAATCACTTAATTCAAATGATGTCGTTCTTGCCCTAAGCAACATTAGCCCTTTCCATGTGTATGTGAGTAGTTAGTGGAGCTACACTAGAGCTCCTTTTGTTTGGTTTACTTAACTCTTAATTATTAGGTTGCCAAGTTAAAACATGGAGACGTGTTTTACTTGACACACAAACTTTGAGCTTGAGAGAGAGAGAGAGAGAGAGAGAGAGAGGGAGCGAGCTTTGTGAAGTGGTGTGGACCCATTTGGTGGTCCTTGTTAAACGCCATGTTTTCATGGTGTTGGTTGCAAGGTCAGTTTCTTAATATAAATATATATATATATATATATATATATATATATATATATGAGTCCGGTTACTATGCTATTAATAGCACGAAGCACTTGGTGCTACCAAGTTTTCCGCCGTTAGATTTACCCTTTTGATCATTTTCACCCGTTAGATCATACTATTCAACCAACCACCCACTCAACCCTAGAGAGTCCACATCATCCTAACCGCACATCTTTTAATCCAATGGCCAAAAACTTGGTAGTACCAATGACTTGGTGCTATTAATAGTATATTAGCCTAGTTCTCTCTCTCTCGCTCTCTCTCGCTCTCTCTCTCTCTCTCTCTCTCTCTATATATATATATAGAGCAGGGCTGTTGTGCTCCCAGGAGCACGAAGGCCTCCGTGCTCCTGAGCCATTTTCGATGATAAAATTTTCGAATCGACGATCGACTCCGTTAGACTTGATCTAGCGTATTTAAAGTTTCTGAAAAATAATTTTTGCGATTTTTCGATATCATTTACCTAGCAATCGAAAGGATTCAAAATCAATAATTTTAACGGCTGAAAATAAAAATCCTATAAAAAGTGGTGATATAGCACTAAAATTTTCGATCAGAAATATTGATCTTGTTATAGATAGTATAAAAAATTTTGTATTAAAATTTCATATGATTTGAATACTTCTACACTGTTAAACTTGAAAACAGCAGATATCAACCATTAAAAATTATGGATTTTGAATCCTTTCGATCACTAGGTAAATGATATAAAAAAATCACAAAAATTATTTTCTAGAAATTTCAAATGCGCTAGATCAAGTCTAATGGAGCCGATCGTCGATTCGAAAATTCCATCATCGAAAACGCTCAGGAGCACGGAGGCCTTTGTGCTCCTGAGAGCACAACAGCCCTACTATATATATATATATATATATATAGTATATAGTATATATATACGAGTGTGAGCTAGAATACTCTCGATAGTAAACGGCTGTTTACTATCGAGTTGTTTCGATGATAACATTCAAAATTGACGATCGCCTCGTTGAACATGATCTATACCACTTGAAGTGTTTAGAAATCAAATTTCAAAATCTTTTCGACATCATTTGCTAATGATCAAAGGGTTCAAAATTTGTAATTTTAATGGTGGAATAAGAGACGTTTCTCGTTTAACGGTGTAAAGATATCCAAATCAATTGAATTTTTGTTAGAAAATTCTTTAAACTATTTAAAACAATATCTATACTCTTGATCTTGATTACAAGACTCCTATCATCATTTTTAAAGAATATTCATTTTCAGCCATTCATTTTTTGTTCACTAGATGGATAAAAAACAATATCGAAAGTGCGTGAAATTTGATTTCTAGTAGTTTAAATGGTTTAGATCATATTTAACGGACGATCGTCAATTGGAAGCTCTATCATCGAAACAATCTCGATAGTAAACGCCCCGTTTACTATCGAGAGTATTCTAGCTCAACTCTATATATATATATATATATAGTATATATCATTAATAATATATATATATGAGAGAAAGGTAGTATGCTACCTGTTTCGTTTATTTCATTTAGAAATAAATTGAGCTGAAAATGTGAATCAATTAGAATTCGAACTTGAGTCTCAGGTACCAACCACCCACCCCTTTTGCCGCTTACGCTAGCGACGGTCGGTGTCAGTTTCTTAATATTGATTCGAAAGTAATGTTAAGGGCATGTAAAATTATTTGGGTGGAAATGGGGTGAAATTGGAGAAGAAAAAAGTCGTTTTTGGCATAAACGATCACTTTAGTTATTTGGTTTACCGTACAAAAGTTACGGTTGAAACTCAAGTTAACCTGAAATGACCTAAATGTCTTCGGCCTATCGTAAGTCGAAGTCACTTACGGTGAAGATATAGAGATGAAGAAAAAATAATAAAATAATACACTAGGTAAAAATAGTTATATTTACATATATATAATTTTGGTACTAATTACTCTTTTATTCAGTTAGCATATTTAGAATAGGGGCAATTTCATAGATGCCCCTTCTAAACTTTAAAATATCATATATACCCTTCTAAAATTTAAAATATCATACATACCTCTGTAAACATCAAAAATTAACATCAATACCCCTACTGTTAGTTATTCTAATTTTACCATAGTTATTAAATGGTTAAAGATGGGTTAACTTTTAATATGACTAGTTTACCCTCAACTCCTATAAGTAAAAATGCATGGAGATCCCTCAGCTATATGTCATTTTAAAACAACTCCCTCAACTTTTATATTTTAGTTGACATCCCATTAATTTTTAATTTTTTTAAAAATTGACTAATTTTAGTGTACGGAAAATGAGATTTTGTCCATTTTTTTTATGATTTAACAAAATCTAGTGGCTCTATTTATATTTTAGCAAATAAATAACTATGTATAAAAATTTAAATAAAAATAAAAGTTGAGGATTTTTTTTTTATCTTTGTTTAATCTTGGAAACTTGCAAAATTTTTTAACCAAAATTATTCACGATAATTTTATCTATATTAAATGCATTAAAAAACTGAAATATTATATATTTTAGCTTTTGAACAAAACTCTCTCTTTTTTTTCAATCGACGAAAAAATGCATGCATATAGTTATATAATTTATTTTTGATTAAATAAAAAAAATAAATCTATCATTTATTTTAAATTTACTATTACTGATTAGGAATGTGAATTGATATAGATATATATGAACCCAATTTTGAATGGGTGATCTTAATTGATGCTGAGCAGGGATAGTTTCAGTTATAGAAGCAAAAAAAAAAAGTCTCATTATATTCAAATTCAGTTATTGTTTTAGTCTATATCCAAACTAAACTTGAGCCGAAATCCGAAACCAAAAACAAAACCAAAATTATATAAAAACATATTATATATAAAATACATTTTTTATATATTTTTAATAATTAATGTATATATTAATAATTTAGTTTTATATTTAGTATATTAAATTAGTTAAATTTATATTTATTAAAATTGTCTTAAAATACCTATTAGTAATTTTACTATTGATAAGAGATAAAGGGTAAAAATGGCATTTTGAAAATTTAATCCCATTTCTAACGGACTTTAACTAGTGGAGGGTATGTATGAAAATTTTTTATATATTGGAGGGTATTCATGATATTATCAATTTTAGAAGGGTATTGATGAAATTAAAAGTCCCTAGAAGGGCATCTATGAAATTATCCCTTTAGAATATAATAAGAATTGATTAGTTAGGTTTTAATATTTTTTTTATTTAGTTTGTACAATTAAAATGTGATAAAAATTGATTAATTAAGTATTAATATTTTGAGTCCGGCTGGGATATTATCGATAGTACTAAGGATTTGATGCTATCGAGTTTTCCATCGTTAGATTTAACTCTTTGATTATTTTTACCTGTTAGATTATACTACTCAACCAACCACTCACTCATCTCTAGGAGGCCCACATCATCCTAACCACACATTTCTCAATTCAATGGTTAAAAAACTAATAGCACCAATAGCTTGGTGCTATTAATAGTATTCCAACCTAGTTCTAATATTTTTTTATTTTATAATTTTATTGTTGTATTACTATAATTTATGTATACAATAATAATTTAGTTATTTTAAATTAAATTTTAATTATATAAATATATAATTATATTATTTTTATTTATTAAATTATTTATTGTTTACACATAAATTATAGTTTTAATCACACACTTTCTACCAAACAAACAGTAGAACTAATAAAACTTTACTTCCGTAACTACGATACAAATAGCGAGCAAGAAGTAGTTTTTACCAAACTCCACTTCAATCCAAATTTACTTCAACCCAAAATTCAACTTCGGTGAAACAAATGTGGCCTAAGAGTTCACATGCAACCAATCCCACATCCGATAATTATAAGAGAGTGTAGACTCAAATCTAATAAACATCCGCTTTTAGGTTGAATCAGATTTTACAAAATATATTATATTTTTGGGCTCATGTGGGCTTAGGCTAAGCACAAGAAAATCTCCAAAAAGTAATGTGTGACAAAATACAATACATTCTTATTGTAAACCACAAAGAATTGATTCTTTTTTTATTTTGTGATTTTATGATTGTGGTAAATTTAAGAGTTTTTGGGCTTAATGGTAATCGCGATCGAGGGGCCGGTGATAGTGGTTGCAGTGATGGTGGTATATTTGAACATCACAAATGCAGTTCACGTCGCATTTCAATTTATAGCTTCTATTTTTGTAATTGCTTATAGGTGTAAGGATGAATTTTTATGAAAACGGGTAAAACATGAAATTTTTTTTACATAACATTTGAACTAAATTAATTACCTTCCAAAACCAGCCCACGGTAAGTAAAAAAAAAAAGAAAAGAAATTGAACCAACAAAGCAACAACTCCTATAAGTATCTCATTTCCCCAAAATATATATATATATATATATATATATATATATATATATATATATATATATATATATTTTATTATATGAATTATTAATTGTTGGATGTGTGAGTAGAATTTCGCTTGTTTACTTTCAAGGTTGGTGCGAGGGTGCTATCCTTCTTTACATACCTTTTTTTTTTTTTTTTTTTTTTTTTTTTTTGGTAATTCATACTGGCTCTTTCTCTCCTCGCCCTTTGTTTAATACGGAGAGGAGTGTTTCAGTGAAAACAATGTCATAAATATTTAAGAAAAAACTTCAAATATCTCGCTCTGTATGTTTCGGTACTTTTTTACTTTTTGTACTTCTGTGATTAAAATGTCAAGTTAATACAACCAAC